>NC_061100.1:30639712-30642212 GCF_015104395.2 Macrobrachium nipponense
AAGACTAGAAGAATTTGAACATCAGAGAAGGCTTAATGAGTTGGAACTCAATAAACTGGAGAAGTCAGTTTTTATCAGGCTTAAGGCTAAAGAGGATGAAGGAAAACTTCCCACGGGATTCGATGTGACTAAAGCCAGCAGATTAGTTCCCGAATTCAACGATAAGGATCCAAAGGTTTTCTTTCAAACATTTGAAGACATCAAAGTCATTAAATTGGCCACCTAATTTCTGGACAATACTCGTGTGCTACCACTTGAAAGGTAAGGCTGCATATGTTGCATCGCAATTAATTGGGGTTAAAGACTATGAAGTTCTTAAAAAGACTGTTTTAGATGCATATGCCATTACTGGCTACAGGCAAATGTTTAGAAACTCTCTCAAGACTCCATCTCAGACGTTTGTAGAATTCTGTAACATAAAAATGAGAGTTCAAAACTGACGATCAAGTTTTAGTGTATCATCGTATTCCTGGCGCTCCCTTACGAGAAAAATATGCTGGACCTTACAAGATCCTTCGTAAGGCCTCTAAAGTAAACTACATAATCAGCACTCCAGACAGAAAACGACCTACTCAATTAGTTCATGTAAACCTCCTAAAACACTATATCACTCCACTCAAAACGGTGAGTCCTAATATTGCTTTAGTGATAACCAAAGCTAATAGAGAGGCAGCAACCTAACCTGACATTAGAGGATGAATCTAATGATGGTGATGAAACCAATCTCATTTTATCATTTAAGGATTTTTCTAATAGTGAAATTTTAAAATCTTTAGATGCTTATCTTTCTCAACTAAATGTATCTCAAAAACAGTCATTGACAAGACTCTTACTAAAGTTTCCAGACATTAGTACTGATATTCCTAAATGTAGCTCTACTGTCCACCATGACATATTGCTTGAACCAGATACCACTCCAATCCGTCAATCTTTCTATAAAGCCACATGAGTTAAACTAGAAACATTGAAAAGGGAAGTTTAGTATTTATTAGACATTAATTTAGCAGAACCCAGTACATCGCCTGGGCTTCACCATGTATATTGGTCCCCAAATCTAATGGGTAATTCAGACTTTGCACTAATTATAGGAAATTAAATAAAGTGACTGTTAAAGATTCCTATCCACTTCCTAGGGTTAATGCCATTCTAGATAATATTGGTAATGCCAAATTCTTAACCCAAATCGATTTACAGGTACCACTGACTGATAAAGCTAAGAAAATCTCTTCATTCATAACGCCTTTTGGTCTCTTTTCTTACTTAGTAATGCCCTTTGGACTCTATAATGCACCTGCAACGTTCCAGCGCATGATGGCAGAGATAACTAGAGGTCTTAAAGGTGTCTTTGCATATCTCGAAGACCTTGTGATTGCCAGCAAGACCTGGGAGGAACATCTTCACACCTTGGAAGAACTCTTTCAACGCCTGCAAAAAGTCGGGCTGACAATCAACATTGCTAAAACTTCTTTTGGTCAAGCTAAACTAGTTTATCTACGCCATTGGATTGGTAGTGGAGAAATTTTACCTAAAGAGGATAATGTAGACAATATCAAGAACATTCCTATTCCTGCCACCAGCCAGCAACTTAAATCTTTTTTAGGAATGGTTTCTTACTATGCTAAATTCATTAAGAACTTTGCTGTTATTACTGCTCCCCTATATGCTTTTACTTACCCTAAGGTAAAGTTTGACTGGACCGAAGAACACTCACATTTTTGAGCAACTGAAGAGCATCTAGGTTTCTAAACCCCTCTTAAGAGCTCCTGATTTTAATAAAGAATTTTTCATGCAGATTGACGCCAGCAATACAGGTTATGGGGCGGTTTTGCTACAGTCTTACTCAGTCAGTACCACAGAAACGCCACCACCACTTCATCCTCCCCTTCCCAACGCCTACCACTCTCGCTTCTTCAAAGGAGCCCAAACCAGGTAGGCCACTGTCGAGAAGGAACTTTATGTCATCGTCGCTTCGCTACTACACTTTCAACCCTACTTGGAAGGAGGACACCACAAAGTAGTAGTATATACCGACCATCGACCACTCATCTTCCTCGAACGTTCTCGCCTCCGAAACAACAAACTACTTCGTTGGTCCTATATTCTGTCGGCCTTCAATCTATGACTTAAGTCGATTGGAGGTGCCAACAATCTCATTGCTGACACAATGTCGCAGCTTCCACCGCCTTCAACACCACAACCATCTGGTCCCACTATAGTAGGCCCATCTTAGGGCGCGGGGGGGGGGGGGGGTTACTATGACGAATTGCCACTGTCCGTCTTTGTAAATATATATATTGTATATATTTTATTTTCAACAATGTGTACCTTTTCCCTATTTGAGTATTTCAGTCTCTTTTGCTTCAGCGCCATCTCTTGACCGCGCAACCTACTTCCACTCTGTGCTCCTTGCTTTTGTATTTTCAAACCTTTCTTCGGACATTAACTATCGGGATGAAGTAGGAGTATACTTCCAACTACTAACAGTGTCAGTTGTGATTGT
>NC_061100.1:30647212-30672212 GCF_015104395.2 Macrobrachium nipponense
TCCTTCTCTTACAACTCTTTACCTGAACGTGATCTGTTGCCGGTCATTTCTGGTTTGTTCCTTCTGACTTCTGTCCTCCCTTTCTCTCTTGATGGTTGGTTCTGCTAACTAGTTTTTAATTTTTTTTTAATCTTGTCTTTTATAATGTATTATGTCTTTTATTTTGTAATTTAACGCTTTTAATATTAATTTTAATTATTTTATGTCTTTACAGCTTGAAAATGAAACCTTTGCGTTTTGAAACGTTGTAATAAATGTATTTTAAGGACCCCACCTGAGATATACTTCCTCCTACAAGTCTTCTATTTTTCGAGTTACTAGTAACTGCCATACCTCGGAACGCTGTATATATATATATATATATATATATATATATATATATATATATATATATATATATATATATGTATATATATATATATATATATATATATATGTATATGTATATATGTATGTATGTATATATATAAATATATATATATATATATATATATATATATATATATATATATATATATATATATATATATATATATGTATATATATGTATGTATATATGTAAGTGTTTACATAATAAAAATATGGAATGTTAGTCCATATATATAAAAGATTGCTTGCAGGAATGTGATCAGACTAGAGACGCTAAAGATGACGTATACAATAAGTATGTAGGGCTAAGTTGACATGCCGTCATCTGTGGTCATCATTTGTTTTGAAACAGTCCAAGCTCCCTGCTTGAGACAACTACCCCGACCTATGATTCAAACGGCCTACGTGATCTCTAGCGTGTCTCATTTGATTGTGTGTTCGTATGTAACTATGTCATTTGTATGTATGTTCATATGTTCGAACTACTGTCTGCTTCCTTCATAACTTGTAACAGAGAGCAGAACAGGGCAGAACAGAGTTAGCTATCGTCATTAGAAGAGCTGTACCTCTTTACCTAAGCTTTATCATGTAGAGAGAACAGAAGTAGCCATCATCATTGGCAGAAGCGATCAAGCTATCGTTATTAGAAGACTTGTACAATCATATCTGATCTTCAGCATGTAAAACTTCAGAAGAATATATCTATTTTTATACTTCGTGTTTTCTACAAGAACCTCCTCACCGAATCATGAGTTTAACACATCGTCGTAATAACCAACAAGATAATACCGACTTCGTAAGTGATCTACAAACCCCAAAACACTCCAGTGAAGATGGAAGTGCAATACCAACCGACTTAGCGTAAGATTATCGCAAGTCTAACATTACCTCATAGGGCGCCTTATCATACAAGGCACAAGCCCTAATATTGGTGGCAGTGGACCAGAAGAACTCTACAACATCCTACGAAGAAAAAAACAGAATAATAAATCATGAAGTCAACGACGACGAAACGAAAAGGCAGCAGATTCTTCAAGCAACCTAGTATCATCGTTAGTGAGCGACTTCAGAAAACAACAAGATTCGTCAAGCAACTTAGTATCATCGTTTAGTGAATAACTTCAAGAAACAAAACCGACGTGTCCTTTTCCTACGGCAACGGAAGCTTCGTCTCTCATTAGAATCATTCAAGAAAACATCGTTAGTGAGCGTTTTCCGGCACTGCAAGAACAAACCGAACGCGTCTGCAGCATCGGATTTTCAAGGGCTCGAATCATCCCAACAACGCGCACGGGGGAAACTCAAGCCAAAAACCAGGTCATCCGCTAAATAGAGAAGGAGGACCAAGGCCGTGTGTCATTATCGGAACACCGTGACTTCCCACAAAAAGCAAGCTAAGTACAATTTTTTATTCATTTGGTGTAACTTTGAGTGTTTCCTTTGCAGGTCGAATTTCGTTATTCCTGTGGCTGAAGTTACGAGACATTCTTAATCTTACTTTTTTACAGAAATTATCTACATCATTGAGATTTCGCTACTGCGAGTTTTTATCTTTGAGTGTCTGTTTCCAGAAGTTCTACTGAAATATCATAATCATATACTATGTAATTTTATCATTTTGGGTGATTATTTATCCCTTACGTAGCAAATCATATTAAACAGTGAATATGCGTTTACGCAGTGGACGTCTGTATTTATACAGATGCAGGATAGGGTCGTTTAAGCACGTAGTGATTAGAAAACACACAAAAACAAGTGGAACACCCGTACAAATCTAGATAAATTAGGAGTACACTATTTCGGTCATGACAATAAATGCTCCTTTGCAAGTCCCGATCGCAGTTTTAGCCTTGGGTTTTTTGAGTTATATAAAATATCGAACCTCAATGACTCAACTTAACTTTAAAAATATGGCTGGATTGCAAGGAATAACATGTCTGTAAAAAAACTTTCATCAGGCTAAATGCGCTGACCAGGATCCCTCACTATTTCAAATTTTAGCAAAGAATGAAGTACAAACAGTTAATATGGAATGCAGTAGTGATAACTTGTCTTATTAGTAATCGCTCAGTTCCTAATAGTTCGTCATTCATTGCTTTATACGTAACCAGCAACATAATGCTAAAAAACACACAATACGTTGCCGATGGTAATAAAGAGAAGGATCCTAATTATTACAAAAAGAAATAGAAACAGTAGCCCGTTCAGAATCAAACAAGCAAACTCGGTACTGTTTCACCTAGTCAAGCGGTCAAGGTAGTTAAATCTGCCGAGTGTTTCAAAGCATAGCAATTCCACACAATAGGCGACTCTAGCAGAGTGGGGAAAAGAAAAGCGATGTTGGTTCATACATGCCAATATCTTTTTGAATTAAAAGGATTTTTCCTATGAAACACACGACCGTATAAGGTAATCAGAGCAGGTTTTCGTTTTTTTTTAATACGTAAGTTATTATAAGTAGTGGTGGATAAAGCCCGACTGTACGCGCCGTAAAAATGAGAATATCTTGTTTATTCCTTTAGTACACGTAATATCCTGTATTTACGGACTCACCGTCTGTTGTTCGAACTTCCCTAATGAGAAGTCCGGATAAGCGAGCGCTTACAGATACCTCTATAGTTATAAAAAAACATTGATCTGTATCTAGTGTAATTGTAAGATATCCATCTAGGGATACACAAAATATTATCTTACATCCTGCAAAATAAAGGCGTGTTTATCAAAGGAAAATCCTATAAACCTTCAAACATATCAAAATCAGTTTGAACAAAAAAGAGACAATTAATCAAATAATAACTTATATAAAGGAACAATACATTTGTCTCATAAATCGTAACATTGTTCAAATGACCCAACAGAATTCTCCCACAACCGCAGTCGTAGTTTGCACGCAAAATCTCGAGAAGCATGCACCCTCGAATGTCTTAGTGCGTGTAAAAAGACTTTGCTGGGAAATGAAATTTTAATCCTTCCCGACACTCTGAAATATAACGATTTCCGCGAACAAAGACCTAAAAGTATAACATATCGTGGATACGGAAGTTATAAATATCGCATTTTTTTATTGTTGCTAATTTTTAATCACGCCAACCAGTCGTGGATGAATCTCTCTGATAATCTATCTAAAGTAATATCCGTAAAGTCATTCAAAGCAGGTGATTCAGCAGAATTTTTTTTATCTTCTACCTGAATACCAGGAAGTTTCTCCACTAGCGAGTGATTCTCTGGGGAGGAAAAATCGGATGTCATTGAAAACAAAATACGGTCTAAGGACAAACATAAAGCTATTATACGTACCTTCGCATAGATTCTCAATGAAATTTCAAAATAGAGATAAATGACGAAGTTGAAAAATGTTAGTAATAGGAGCCATTAGGAAATCAAATAAGCCCATATAATTTTTCCCTCAAACGTCATGCCATAAAAGATCGGACTTGGCGTATCTGCGTAGATTTCTGACGCTTAAACAAGGAAACGACTCCGATAGTTTCCAGTGCCATGTACCGACGACATCTTATCTCTGTTAGGTTAGAATAAATTTTTTTTTTTTTTTTTTTTTCACCAACTTGGACTTACTTAAAAGCTTTTACCAGATACCATTACCTAAGTGATTGTACCTCATACACCGTTTTCAGCACACTCAGGGGACATTATCAATTTTTACGTATGCCTCCGGCTTACGTTGCACCCCAATTACAATATAGTGTTTGGAGACTTTTAGGGGATACCCTACATGCTTATATGGTTGATCTTGTAATCTTTTCTAATACCTTAGAAGTACATTCACATAAAGTAGAGCTAGTGCTCACAGAGACAAAGACAAATAATCTCAGAGTAAATATCTAAATGTGAGTTTTTAAAAAACCGAACATGTTATCTAGGTTTTTATGTGTCTAGTCAAGGTCTTAAAGTAGTCCATGGTAAGGTGTCGGCTATTCATAACTTTCCGGTACCTATTAACGTAAAAGGGGGATACAGCACTTTGGCGCTGTAGTGGGTATTACAATCGTATGTAAATATGTAACTCTTCAATCATGACAGCTCCTTTAACAGATCTTACGAAGAAGGGCGTAGATTTATTATGGTCTAAAAAGCATCAACAGGCGTTCGATATCTTAAAAGCGGAATAATGCAGCTTACCTAACTTAAAAATCCCTGATTTAAATAAGGAATTTTTTTATTGCAACAGACGCCTCAGACAAGGGGTAGAGGGTATTACTTCAGTAATATGATAAACAGTCTTTCCTATAGCTTTTTATTCACGTAAACTAAAGCCCTCTGAAAGTAAATATGCAGTAATAGGCAAGGAAGGGCTAGGTATCATTAACTCACTAGTACATTTCAAGTTCATAATCTACGGCTATCCTGTTAAAGTCCTCACTGAGCATAAGTCACTTACCGAGTTTTTCAAAGGCGTTAATCACAGTCCAAAAGGAACTCGGTGACAAATGATCATTCAGGTCTTTGGAGCCAAGATAAGATATCTACCGGCGAAAGCAAATATCATAGCTGACGCATTATTCCGCAATCCCGCACCATACCGCAAAGAACCATTAATTAGACTAAAAAGATATAGAAACATCCGTGCCTATTGTTAAAAAAAACCCCAAAACCGTATCTAAACAATAAAATTCCTTACCAAGAGATCGCGAGCATTGAATATCTGGGTTGGAGCGCAGAACTGTTACAACTGAACAAGCAAGAGTCAACAGACATAACCAAAACAATAAACACTTCGAACGGAAACAGAGTCAGCAGCAATAAGCAAACAATAAACACTTCGGACGGAAACAGGGTCAGCGGCTAAGCAAAAACATAAACACTTCGAGCAGAAATCCTAAGCAAAAGTATATTTAAAGTATGTGTGTCAGAATTATATAATCAAATGTGAAATATTATGTAGGTCCGTGACGAGGAAAACCCGAAGAACACAGCAGATGACTAACGACCAGGTAGTAGTAATAATCTCTTTCATACCAATCGTCATAAACTGGTTGCATTCCGTCATCCAGGGTTTCCTACTATGTCACAGAAAGCCAAATCACTGTTTTACTGGCCTACAATGCTTACAGATATAAAAAAGCACATAACTAATTGTAACCCGTGTCATGAAACAAGGGATACACTAAGACACCTGTCAGTTTAGGGGCCTATCCTGTGCCAAATCAATCCTTGAAAGAATATACTTAGAATTATTAACAGAGTTACGAGTCTGACAAGGGATAAACACTTCTTAGTGTTAATAGTTCCTTGACACGTTATATAGAAGTAATAGCACTAAAAACAAACACCGCAAATTGATTGTGCATTAGGAATATTTATGAAGTGCTAAATCAGTAAACATGGAATTCAACACATGATATCTGACTCGGGTGGTGTAAATCAATAATAATCTCCATAAACACTGGTGTGAATTCCTTTCCATTAAGAAAACCAATAATATATTTTATCACCCAGAGTCAATCGGTTTGGTAGAATAACTGATAATTAAATAGGAAGTGTCAATGTCTTACGAGTTACAACTCGTGATATTGGATCCGAACTGGATTATAGCGGTTCTCGCGGTTTTAAATACCTTTATCATTTATATCTTGTATCTATAGAATTGATGCCGCAAGTAGCCTTATACGGTACGCCGCTAGAACACTTTTCCACATATTCAAGCCAACCATTAATTTATCAAATATATATAAAAAAATATATAAATAAATAAATATAAAAAAATAAAATAAATATGGATACAAGTGGAATCAATATAATACAATCCGTAAGAAGTCGGAAGGGTTACAAATTATAATAAAAAAGGAATCACGATAAAATCAATAAGCAAAACGTAACCATAGATTAATTAAATATCCAAATATATATGCGTATATATTTAGTAATGACATATAAGCTAAAAGTTCAAAAAATATAACCAAAATATCCGAAACCTACTGACATATTGTCTGTCCCGTTTATTTATATTCGTAGTCAATGAAAAAAAAAAAAATAATAATAATAATAAATAAATAAATAAATAAAATAAAATAAAAGAGATTTTAAAGTCCAGGAAGTCTAGAAGTGAAAATGTTATCATGGAATAATCCTATATGAATCTTATACAGGGCTAATAATTATATATAGAATTTGTATGGAAACCTTTTTTCATTAGTTTGAATAAGGAATATTTAATTTAACATAATTACAATTATGCAGATTTCCAACATGAAACTAATATATTGTTCAATTTTGGTACTGTTTTTTTTTTCAGACATTCTTCTCATGTGGGTCGAGTATTAAAAAATCAAAAAATTTATCCTAAAGTCGTATTTATTACAGCAAGTAACGTAACTCTTAGCTGGCTGAGAGCAATCTCCTGCAAGTGACGACGTCATCATTGCCGTATCAGCATTTGTTCCTTTTACCCTCAATAATCTGCTTACACAGGCTTCATCTGTGTGTCGTCTCTGCTTGCAGCAGGTGCTGTAGAAAGGAATGCTTAGCCCGAACTTCTCATGGGCAAGGCAGACGTTAGGTACAAGTGTCTATCGGTGTGCGCAATGCAACTTGCAATCATTTTAAAATTAATAAACAAAATAAGGAAATAGAATTTCTATAACATCAAAATGAATTAATTTTTCTGAACCTCATAGACATTTAGAAGTATCACGATATGGATATGGATTATTTACTTGCAACATTAGCTTATTACAATTCAAGTAAAACATTCATGGAAATGTCACATTTTCTTGAAAAACCCAAAGTTTATTTAGAAATTAGTTACATAGTGGGTTTTTTTCGTTGCATCTCCTACCTATTAATAAAGTTTTAAAAAAATTAACCTCAGAGGGTGCGCGCGAAAAAATTGAATATGAAACTTTTGTTAGGGCACATAGAATCATGATTACTATTCTCTTTGACTCTTATGTTGCCTGGCAATCTTACAAATAGCTCCGTTTTCCACTTCTTTGTCTAGTAATTTACTACCAGTAATATCGAATTTTCTTTGGGATTTGTATTGATATCTGTTTATTTTTTATAATTATGGATATTTTTAAACATCCTCATAGACCTGGATAGGTTCACTCATTGTTAATGCCATGGATAAAAAGTTTGTACAGCGGACTCTTTTGAATTCCAAATATCAGCGAATTCATGTGGGTTAAGTCTGGTCTAAATGGCTCTCTCCCCTCCCCTGTATTTGGATGTCGTCTGAATTTACTTTGCCTTGTGACCAAGTATAATTTCACTTGCAGGCTGATTAATGGAACCTGGTTACAGTATCCTGCAGTACGAGAATTTCACATCGCCAACTTCGAAAAAAATCGTTTGTCGCTGCGGACGACGGCAGTCGAGTAACAACCGCCTACAATGTGAAAGGATAAGTCAACCATCATGGACTTCTTCGACCGACACCGTATCTCGTCGTTAATCTCGTTTTCATGCGGAACGCTCCAGCGACTGTCGGAAATCGACTACGAAAGGGACATACTTCCGACAATTACGACCCGAAGGATATTCAACTCTACTTTGCTGGCGAAGGACTCGTGCTGGGATGTTTTTTTTTATTCATCGCGAAACGTAATCGTGTAGCTTAGGATGCAGAGAATAAGTATGAGCGCAAAATAGAAACGTTTGGAACCCTCCCAGCCCAGGCAAATTTTTCCCCTTGTGTTTTAAACCCTGTGAAATAGGCCGTTCATTGGGCTATAGGTGGTTGTCTGGAACTGTGTAATGGACGAAAAGTTGTTCGAACGCTAGTTAAAAGTGAAGTAGTATAACCTCGTCATGTATCCTAATATATATAAAGTTATCATGTATCCTATATATAAATGATCATAAATAACAGAATCGAAATTATATTTTTTGCGTGTACGCACTAGGAATCTATTTAATTAAAGTGCACATATATTAATCATCAATTATATGCAATCCATATACATATGTATAAACAAATCAGGTAGCCTATAATCAATCTGTTACCTTTTATCTTACCATATCTGCAGTTATTTATGAGTTAGTAAATGAATTAATGAATCAGATATATAACATTTAGCATAAAAATCAACGAATCAATCAGCATAAACATTAATAATTTTATCAATTCATATATGAAATTTTTTATATCAGTTAAAATATGATTTTTATCATGTTAATCTTCATTCTATGCAATTGTCAGAGTACATTAGTATTTTCTGTAGCATATGTATCTTAATGAGATGAACGTGAAAAAACTGTATCATTATATTATCACGTGATCACTATTATTTACCAATATCATTGTTTTATATTTTATTACTTGAATCAATTCATGTACACAATGAATTTTTATTTAATTATATATATATATTCACATAGTGTCTGTATCACACTCCTATAAGTCAAATGCAAGTCAAGTTTGAGTAATATTCAGTAGTTGGTTTTGGTAGCTGACCGAGCTGATGTAAGTGTTTACATAATAAAAATATGGAATGTTAGTCCATATATATAAAAGATTGCTTGCAGGAATGTGATCAGACTAGAGACGCTAAAGATGACGTATACAATAAGTATGTAGGCTAAGTTGACATGCCGTCATCTGTGGTCATTCATTTGTTTTGAAACAGTCCAAGCTCCCTGCTTGAGACAACTACCCCGACCTATGATTCAAACGGCCTACGTGATCTCTAGCGTGTCTCATTTGATTGTGTGTTCGTATGTACTATGTCATTTGTATGTATGTTCATATGTTGCGAAACTACTGTCTGCTTCCTTCATAACTTGTAACAGAGAGCAGTAACAGGGCGGCAGAACAGAGTTAGCTATCGTCATTAGAAGAGCTGTATCTCTTTACCTAAGCTTTATCATGTAGAGAGAACAGAAGTAGCCATCACATCATTGGCAGAAGCGATCAAGCTATCGTTATTAGAAGACTGTACAATCATATATGATCTTCAGATGTAAAACTTCAGAAGAATATATCTATTTTTATACTTCGTGTTTTCTACAAGAACCTCCTCACCGAATCATGAGTTTAACACATCGTCGTAATAACCAACAAGATAATACCGACTTCGTAAGTGATCTACAAACCCTAAAACACTCCAGTGAAGATGGAAGTGCAATACCAACCGACTTAGCGTAAGATTATCGCAAGTCTAACATTACCTCATAGGGCGCCTTATCATACAAGGCACAAGCCCTAATATTATATGATATATATATATATATTATATATATAATATGTATATATAAATATTATAGATATTAATAGATATATTATATAATTCTTATGATGTTATGATTGTTAATTTAATTGTATATGTATATTAATGTATATGTATAATGTATATGTATATGTATTTTATGTATATGTATTATAATATAATATAATAATATATAGATATAATATCTATATATATATAGTCCTATTAGTATTATATATATATATCATTATATATATTAAATATTACACTGTCGTCTTATCTTTTCTTTAAATACGGTTAAATAGACAGCAGTATCCTTGAGGTAATAGGTAGGGTGCAGCCCATGCATCCGGAAAGCACTGCCAGATGTGTGATCCATGGTAAACTTTAACCTTGAATAAAATCACAAACTACTGAGGTTAGAGGGCTGTAATTTGGTATGTTTGATTATTGGAGGATGGATGATCAAAATACTAATTTGCAGCCCTTTTTTACAGAAAATTAAGAAGTGTTTGTATTTATATTTTCATCAGGAAAAGCTGTATGACATGAATTTATAAAAACATATACAAGCAATAGATGAGTTGAATCCAGGATGAGAGGGGCCCATTATAATAATGATTTTTAGTGGAGTTGAAGAATAGGTGAACCTGTCTGACTACTGAAAAAAAAAATTAATAAAGAACTGATGCAACCAGCTTAAGGATCATCTTTTAACAATGAAATATAAAGTATTTATGAACGAACAGAAACCTTTTTTAAAAAAGCAGACTATAAGCATGGGATCTCTTCTTAATGCTGTCTGATACTCGAGATCTTTTTGTTTTTAATTTTTCACTCTTTTAATTTTTAGTTTTATATTTCTGCTTTCAGTATTTCAACCTCACAAATGCAGGAGTTTCTCGGTTCCAGAGTTGTCTAATCGAGATTTATATATATATATATATATATATATATATATATATATATATATATATATATATATATATATATATATATATATATATAGTTGTAATTTCCATATTTTTGCTTTTATTTTGATATTTATGCCTCTGCTATCAAACGCAGGGATTTCAAGTTAGTGCGATCTAATATTCGAAATCTCTCTGGTTGTCATTTTTATTTTATAATTTTTTTTTATTTTTCAGTTTCATACTTACTCTTCTGCTGGTAATATCTTAACCATAAGAATCAGAGATTTCGTCGTAATCCTTTGTATTATTCGAGATCTTTTTTTGTGATTCTCATTTTTACTTTGTGTTTTGGTTTTATTTTGGTTAAAACATTTTAACTTCCACGTGACCTTTTAATGGACATCGTTCATTCGCGGTCCATCTCAAAATCCGATATCAAAGACGGCCTTTTTAGATTTGTTTAAAAAGAAAACCTCAATTTTAAAACGTTTTTCGTCTCGCTTTTTCGAGTTTTTTTATTTTATTTTACTGAACAGAGAATTTACGTATATTTTGGAGTCTAGACATTTTTTTTTAAATAGTTAAGATAAACATTTGTAACTTCTTATTGAGAACAAAGTAGGATATGAGGAATTACATTGCATGAAAGAAAAAATATATATGTATACGCACTTCTGTTCTGCCAGACTAAAAGGATATTATTGCTTATCTCTCACTAAAATGTGATACAAGACCACAGCTGATGGTCGAAAGCTATAAGTTCCTGAACAAGAAATATATATTTTAAAGTAAAGAAAGATTTTACATCATTGTGGATTATATCCCCATTTACTGAGAGGTACGAAATAGTACCTAGCTTCTGCATATATATATATATATATATATATATATATATATATATATATATATATATATATATATATACATATACATATATATATATATATATATATATATATATATATATATATATATATATATTACATATATACATATATACATATATATATATACATATATATATATACATATATAATATATACTATATATATATATATATATATATATATATATATATATATATATATATATTATATATATATATACATATATATATCATATATATATATATATATATATATATATATATATATATATATATATATATATATATATATATATATATATATATAACAAATAGATGCGGACGACACAGACACTGCCGGCACAAATAGTTTTCCTATACAGATAACTAAAAAAACAAGAAAAAAAAGATCGCAATCACCTCTTTATCAGGTTGACCATTTCAGCAACTTCTATCGCTCACCAAATTCCGTATAGATATTTATATAATATATATATATATATATATATATATATATATATATATATATATATATATATATATATATATAAAGTACACTTATTTAAATAATCGTCTCTCGTAACCCTTCTATATATAGCTTGAAATCCCCCCCCCTTCCCCCAAAAAAAATATCACTTAAAAAACTCTGTTAGATCAAAAACTTTCGTCGCCAGGCTGACATTCGTCTACTTAGCCGACGGTAATAATTTTTTTTCATAAAAGCCTAACTGGTAACCGCCGGAATGATAGTCAGTTTATACCTCCGGACGACGGATGTTAAATTTTAGTTCTAGGACGCTAATGGATCGGAATATGGACTTGTGGATAAAAAAAAAGTCGTAAATACGTATGACAACGTTACGAATAAAAGATACGAGGTATCGAGTCTCCTATGGATATGACGAGGGAACTGTCGGGCTTCCTTCAGTAATACATGAATTTGCATAATTCCACTGCAATTTAGAGCAACTATGTTTGTAAAGTTAGGATGCGTCACAGATCGCTCCCCAAGGGACCTTTCGGATAATGATTGACATCCATTGTTTTCTTTTTTCATTTAAATGAAAGATATGTTATTTTGCTAGAAGGTAGCGAGATATGAAGGAATATGATATATCTTTCCCCCATTCCTTTATAGGACATTGCCTTCAGGATTATAATAATTATCAAATATATATGATCTTCACTAACTTATTAGAACAAGTCGTAGTCCGACCTCAAGCTTACTCGCGGAGAGCGCTAAAATCTGCGGTCATATAGAGCGTTATTGCACCAGCCAAAATTAAAATTACTGCGCTATATTTTATTAGGAATAATTGTTCTGTACAGTTTAACATGCACATTATTTATTTTATACGTTTTCATTCTAATAAATAAATCATAAATATCTTATCGCAAAATTCCTGTATCTTTAACTCATCGCGTAACATTTTTTAGACCTTTTTAGGCTCTTCCATGGGGTAACCCTATCCCCCAGACGAGAACAACAACAGCAAGAACAGCAACAAGAAGAAGACGGACAACAACAACAAAGCAGCTTGTAGGCTTACTCGCCGAGTAAGCGAAAAAAATATGAGAAATAAATCAAATGTTATTTTGCTATGGACTTGTGAGATATGGTGTTTCTCTCTTGAACTTTTTATTTATCTTCTCGATTTTATTTTCTTATTTTTATTTCATATTTCTATATACTTTTAGATTTCTTTATCCTTTATTTTAATTTTTCATTGTTATTTATTTATATACATATATTTGTAATAGCTTTGAACATATTTCTTTTTATTGTACATTGATTCATTTTTATGTTTATGAATTATTCTGATTTTTACTTCTAAGATTTTTCTATTTTGTATCTGTATCTATATAATTTTAATTAGATTTTTCCAATTCATTTTCACTAACATAATAGAAAAATGGGTCTTATCCTTTAATTTTATGCAACTGAATTCTTGGTCATTTTTATACATTAATACCACCACTACTCCGTTATGGGCTGTATTTTGTACCAACCAACAGGGGTCCGAATATTGAAACAAAAAAGATACTGTAAATGTCTCAGTAACTTGCCTCTTTTTCTATTTATTAATCGATGAACACCACAATGTTCTTTGGAAGTTTGTGGGCTTATTGCGTTTGAATAGGGTTCGTCTTCTGAATAATAATATAATAATAATAATAATAATAATAATAATAATAATAATAATAATAATAATAATAATAATAATAAAAGTAGTGGATCCTCTTTCAAACATACAGTACTGAAGGTTATAGCTGTATCAGCTGCATTCAATTTATACAGAATTTTGTCTTGCTTTCCAGTAACTGTTTTTTTACGGTCAATAATAATAATAATAATACTAACATATATGAAGGTAGGAGACCCTCTCTCTAACATGTTTTGTTAAAGATGATGGCAGCATCAGTGGAATTGATTTTATATATGACGGCTTGACTCAGGGACTTAATCCTTTGTTCAGCCAATGAAAACGCAGCGCTCATCAGACAGAGCACCTGGGACACAATAAATACCGCCGAACGACCCCATTCAATCAATTCACGCTCACCTTTCCTTGAAAATGAACCGATGATACGGTTGGAAACGTTGGAATTCCGTTACGCCCTTAGACTAAGATTTGTTAACCACTTTTGTTATCATATCAATAAATTAGTATTTTTAGAAAACATTTCTTTAACCAAGATATGAACATCGGCCAGCTATTAGCAAATATCAGCCCTGATGAGAAGAGAATAATAATAAGAATTGAAAAGACCACATATAAAATAAATAATACTAATAATAATATGTTATAATTATTGTTAACCCTTGTCTAGATTTAAAGACAGATTTTTATCACGAAGTGAAGGAATTTACTAATTTTTTTCCCAAGATCAATTTCTATAATGAATTAAAAGGAATTTAAAAATTTTTAAAAGAGATTTTTATAATGAATTAAAGGAATTTACTCATTTTTGAAAGATAAATTTCTATAATGAATTAAATGAATTTTCAAATTTTGAAAATAAGATTTGTATAATGAATTAAAGGAATTTACTTATTTTTTCGAGACAAACATCTATCATGAATTAAATGAATTTACTAATTTTTTCAAGACAAAGTTTTATAATGAATCAAACGAATTTACCAATATTTTTCAAGAATTGAATTAAAGGAATTTTCACATTTTTTTCATGACAAATTTTTATAATGAAAAATAGGAATTTACTCATTTCTTTTCAAGGAAAAATTTTTATAAAGAAAAAAAAAAAAGGAATTTACTCATTATTTTTCAAGAAATTTTTTATAATGAATCAAACGAATTTACCAATATTTTTGTAGACATCTTTATAGTGAATTAAATGAATTCCCTCATTAAAGAAATAATAATAATAATGCAGTCAGCCGCGAGAATCAGAGAGCTTCGGAATCCAAATAATTTATCTCGCCATCTTTATCTTCTCAATTCTCGGGGTCATTTATTCAGATACATTTCACATCAGCATCAATTTCGAGGCCAATAAAAGCCGCCGGGTCTCATCCGGGGGGGGCGATAAATGAGGGAATATTTTCGGGAATAATGACTCCCGGGTGGGGAGGGGGTGAAATAAGGGGCCGATAATACTTTCGTAGTGACTGGATTGGGAGTCATTCGGAATTTGGTTATTATTGCATTTCTGTAAAAGAAAACCATTGTGTCCGTCCGCCCTCAGATCTTAAAGGCTACTGAGGCTAAAGGGCTGGAAATTGGTACGTTGATCATCCACCCACCAGGCATCAAATATACCAAATTACAACCCCGTAGCCTCAGTAGATTTTATTCTTTTTAAGGTTAAAGTTAGACATGGGTCGTGCATCTGGCAGCGCTTACCGGAGCCATGGGACGCACCTACACTCAACCGTATCCGGTGAGGAACTGGAGACCAACCGGTCATAGTTGATGCTTTTATGCAGCATTATACGTTGCAAAAAAGTCTCGATTGGGCCGAAGATAAATAGATAAACAAATGAACAGAAATAAAAGCAAATAAAACGGGAAAAATGCAAACTCACAAAAAATTGATTTTCGCCTAATTTACATCCTTAACAGAGAGATTCCTTCTATCATGATATGCAATTCAGGTAGGGTATAATGTCACTGGCTTAATAATGAATTACGACCGATCAGTCGCTAATTAGGATTTATAACCTTAAACACCTGTTATATATATATATATATATATATATATATATATATATAATATATATATATATATAATATATATATATATATATATATATATATATATATATATATATAGTCATATATACATATTATATATTTATATACTATACTATAAATATATATATGTATATATATATATATATATATATATATATATATATATATATATATATATATATATATTAATATATAAATCATCGACTAAGGGTGTCCGAGAGTGTATTTCTCAACGGTTAATTATGTCCAGTTAGAGTAATTAATCCTATGATACAGGGATTAATACAAAATCTGATCTGGTATTTGTGATACTTTTATTTTAGATTTTCAATGAAACATAATTACTAAAGAGAGTCGACGAGGGGAGTTGTTAACTTTTTGATGAATCCAGACCCCCCATGAACTGCCCAGTATGGTTCAATACACCATTTGCTTACATTCTAATTCATATTTTTTGACAATATAACTGAATATATTTAGTTTGATACATTCTATAGGTATGAATAGCTAACAATTGAACATACAAAAATCAAAAGCATAAATAGTTTTATATAGTTATATAAAAAAGAGTGTACCCACGTATACATTTAAACATTAAAATCAAATATATAAAAATATCCAGAGATCAATTCCCATATCTCCAAGGGGTATGGATAACAACCCCCCCCCCCCCCCCCCACCCCACCCAAACGTTAAGAAGCCCTGATCTAGGAGTGCGAATCCAAACTTATGTTCCAGCGAAAGTGAAATACATTACTACCCTACGCTAATACATTTTAATAAAAAAATTGTATGTGTTTGTTAATTAATTTAGTTTTATCTTTTAAAAAATGGTATATCTTTTCTCTGTATTTTCCTTTACCTCCTCTTACTGCTTCCTATTGAACGCCATATTCTTTGGAAGCTTGAATTTCTAGTCATTGGTCCCTGCTGCCTTGTTTTATATGAATAGGTTTCATTTTCTGAATAGTAATAATGATAACAATATTAATAATAACAATAATAATAATTAAAAATTCCTCATAGTAGCACGAGTCTTCAAATGGAGAAACAAATCCACAGTTATGTAAATGTACATATATTTAAGTTTAAAACAGAAAAGATAGCTTTCGGGAATCTGTACGGTTCCCCTTATCAATCTTAAATATATGTACATTTACATAACTGTGGATTTGTTTCTCCAATAATAATAATAATAATACGTATTACAATTTCGTGTATTAATTTTTTATGTACAATTTAACAAATGCTCAGACTCAAACAGTCATTGTTTCTTTCACAATTAATTGTAAAATTGAATAAAAAGTTCTTTTTTCATTTGAAAGAGAAACGATAATACAGAGTAAAAACTACGATTTAGAATTACGATGATCAGAAAAAATGGACAAATTCCGTGTCATTATAAAAATTTGTCATGGAAAAAAATAATCATTTCCTTTAATTCATTATAATAATCTGTATTTAAAATTTTTTTTAAATTCCTTTAATACATTATTAGAACTTGTCAAGAAAAAAATTAGTAAATTCCTTTAATTCATATAAAAATCTGTCTTTAAAAATATTGTAAATTCATTTAATAAATTATAAGACCTTGTCATGAAAAAAAATGTGTAAATTCCTTTAATACATTATAAAGATCTTTCTTGAAAAAAATGGGTAAATACCTGTAATCCATTATAGAAATTTACCTTGAGAAAAAGAGTAAATTCCTTCACTTCATTATAAAAATATATCTTGAAAAATAGGCAAGTTCCAGCAGTTCATAATGCAAATAATTTTGTTTAAATTGGGTAAATACCTTCACTTAATTTTGAAAACGTTCCCTTTTAAGAAAACATTAAATTTGTCCAGTCCATCGGAATATTTATCTATTACAGGATCCATCACGTTTTAGGCATCAACTCAACAGTAAATTGAAATAATGTTTAGAAAATACCATCATTTCAAACTGATTTACATCCAGGTTTCATGACTATATATTAAAGCAAAAGAAACGAAATAACATTACCAATAATACACAATACATCTCACTTCATATGCCAGAATGAGGTTTTTAATCACTTTAATGCGTGTAATTATTCAGCTGGAAATTACATATCACGCAGTTTATTCAGGATATACATTGAATTATCAACTATTGAGTGTAGTTAGTGTACCTACACAGTTAAACAGGTGGTATCTCTCATGGAAATATTTTATACAAATGACCAAGCTAATGATCTCTGGTAGAAAATACTTCATGACACTTTATCAAAGAATTTAATTTTTTTTTAAATGCACGTTTCGGCAATAATAATAATTATCTTTTACAGTGACTGGGTCATTTGAGAATGTATGCATTAATACACTTTGAAATATAGAACTTTTTCCTTATCTGTCTATCTATCTATCTATCTTTCCTATCTATATCATATATATATATATATATATATATATATATTTGTATATATAAAAATATATATATATAATAAAGTAATATATATCTATATATATGTGTGTGGTGTGTGTGTATGTATGTATTATATTTATATTATATATATATATATATATATATATATATATATAAGAGAGAGAGAGAGAGAGAGAGAGAGAGACGAGAGAGAGAGAGAGAGAGAGAGAGAGAAAGGGAGGAAGATACTAATGTTATCAGTCTCTGAACGCAGTCGAACCAACTAAGGTGAGTTCATTACCCGGTTGTAGACATAATGTCATGACTTATATTTGAACCTTAGAGTTTATTGTTATTTAAATAATGCATTGTTTCGGTCAAGCGAATGCAAATACGCTTTCGAGAAATTAGAAATTTGTCAGATATCTCTCTCTCTCTCTCTCTCTCTCTCTCTCTCTCTCTCTTTCTGGAATTCTAACTCATCTACATACGTAACCTGGTCATTCAAGAAACTATTTTATTTTAAATCAATACAATAATATAAATTTCGAATCAATACATAAACAAAATCAGCGCGATGAAATAATGAAATTATTCAGATTTGTTGCTTGGATAGGAAGCATAAGGAAAGAAATCAGAGGTTTTTCAAAAAAAAAAAAAAAAAAAAAAAAATCGTCTCCTGAACGTAGAAGAAGCAGAATGACTATCATCATCTATAATATTTCATTTTAAGACAATAACTGAAATAACTCAATATTCTCAAACTGAATCAAAGCAGGAAATAGTTTTTGTCACTATTGTAGAGTTTCTGGTTTGATAGATACCATATGATACGTCATATTGACTGCATTTCCTCAAGTTAAAGATTGCTAAAAGTTGGTTGGTATCCCTGACCTTCCAATGGGCACTAAATCTTTAAAATTCTTCTACAAGTGATTTTGCTCAACACTTCGCCAGTTTGGAGATACTGTTATGATAAGACAGAACGTCATATAGTAGTTCATTAAATTAAATTAATTTCCAGTTGAAATATTACCCGAGCTTCGAAAAATCCCGAGAAATGTAAAAAATTACCTCGAGTTTAAATTTGGCGGGTATTTGTCCGTCATAATAGCCAACATTAAGATATTTGAACTAATATGAAAGACGTACAGCAGCGCAGAAATGTTTAAAAAAAAGGGGGCTATATTACTCATATTTATAGAAGTACTTACTCCTTATCGGTATAGATACGTAAAATGCCATCTTACCATAAAACAAAAAGCATTATTTTAAACTGTTATTGGTAATGCTGACACTCGAAGGTCCATGCGGATAACGTGAAAATAAAGTTATCTCGTATTATTTTCCAAGATTTGAATTAGAATTTCATGTATGTTGATTATATTCCTATGATCTAGCCTCGTAAAAGTAGTATATTTATAGAAACATTGGCTTTTTGTGAATATGTTGGTAATTCTAATCTCTCGGTCACCTTGAGAACCGGCATTTGTGTAATACCAGAACCAACGGCGTCAAATACATTGTTCTCTTTTTTTTTAATATTGTTTTTGATACCTATTAGTTACCAGTTTATATCTAAAGTATTTAATTATTTTTTTATTACAGTCTTTCTGTTAGGGTATTTGGAAATTTTATTTCATTGCTTTAAGGAAATCACAATAGTTTTTCGTTTAAATGAAGTAATTCACTTGCAACTTTTATCGAATTTATTTAGACAAAATATCCCTGCATACTTTTTCAGCTTCTGCTTACATGACGCTAGTCATTTTTTAAGAGATATTTAATTTTCATATAGTTTATGACAGTCAAAAATCGAAGAATGTATGTAAAGAAAGTCACAGGTAAAAAAAAGACACAGGTAAAAAAGGCCCATGAAAAAACTTAAATGGATAAAAGTTACATTAATATTTCGTAGATACTGATTCCCAAGCGTTTAAACCGGCATGTGTCTACCGTAGATGATGACCATAAAAACTTTAAATAAAAGACTATCAATATCATAAAGTTATAATCCCCCTAGAAATTTGTGAATTTTTCCCTGTGACTTTATCACAGGCCACCATGAATTAATGTGACTTATTTTTCCTATCCAAAATTGTGACTTTTTTTCCTATGGCTTTATTACCGGCAACCAATTCGAAGGGTAGTTGATACTACATGGCATCTCTCTGACTAAGTTTATCTTGGGATGTGGGTGAGGGCCCAATGTCCTATCCAACCTTGATATTTACCCAATATAAGGGTTCTATAATTTACAAACAGGTCTTTACATCGATGAAAATTTAATGTGGTTTTGATTCAATCTCACATTATTATTATTATTATTATTATTATTATTATTATTATTATTATTATTATTATTATTATTATTATTATTATTATTATTATTATATTCAGAAGATGAACCCGTAACCCATGGACCAAGCCTACCTGAGAGGCCAAGGACAAATTCAAGCTTCCAAAGAATATGGTATTCATTTGAAATAAGTTACAGAATATAGTAGTATATTCAGAAAAAAAAACAGAACAGTTGTGGATAAAGAAAAAATGAAAATTAATTAGTAGAGTAATAGATGAATCGATAAAAATGTAAATAAATGAGTAAATACAAGGTTAATTGTTTCGGGTAGTAATGCATGGATGACGTATATCATTTCTGAAGATTTTAAAATGTCAAAGAAATTATAGACACTATCTCCCTCTCTCTCACTCTCTCTCTCTCTCTCTCTCTCTCTCTCTCTCTCTCTCTCTCTCTCACTATTTATTGTCTGTGGAAACGAAATTTTCTAATGTAATTAGAATCCCCCCCCCCCCCCCCCAACCCCACCCCGTCTCTTTTTATTGTCTGTGAAAACGGGATTTTCCAATATAATGAAAATTTCCTCTCTCTTTCTCTCCAGTTAATTAATTGCAAGGTCTCTCTCTCTCTCTCTCTCTCTCTCTCTCTCTCTCTCTCTCTCTCTCTCCTGCAGAAGTCACTCTCAAGTCATCGAATACTCTAACACACCCTGGAATCGACGCGTAATCGACGCCTGTATCGAGGAAAGAAACCGAGAAATTGCGTCGTAAACATGGAGTCCTGCACCGGCCGTTGCAGATGATTGCAGGTATGCAACGTGATTCACGTCAACTTGCATCTCCATTGATAGAGTTTTGATGGCAGGGAAGGTAGGAAAGACTTCTGCTGCTTCTCCTCCTACTGCTTTTGTTGCTACTGCTGTCTGCTGGTTCCTGCTGGCCCCTGCTGGTTCCTGCTTCTTCAGCTGAGATTTATGGAGATGAGGCCATTGTGGAGAAACATCGCACAGAAGAAACTTTCCTCCAAGTCGTTAGAAAACTCTCCTCCCTCACTAACGGTAAAGGATAGAGAGGGAGGAGAGGGTGGGGGGGACGGGAGGGGAAGGAGGGACACGGGTAGAAGGAAGATGAAGAACAAGAAAGTCTGACAGTAACAGTATGTTTGGATTTTTTTTTTTCTTTTGCTTTTGGCAAAGGTGTTTGGATTATTTTTGTAGGTAATATTATTGAAAAACAAGAATTTCTAATAGAAACAGTTTGCTCCGATTTATTTTATTTTTGTTTTTGTTCTATTTTATTTATTCATTTATTTATTTATCTTTTTATTTTTGCCAAATCTAAGAGAAGGATTTTGGTAATTCTTGAAGAGATCATTTCTGAAATAACAAGAATGTTCAAAAGATTGTTTCGACGATTATTTATTTATTTATTTATTTATTTATTTATTTATTTATTTATTTATTTATTTATTTATTTATTTATTTATTTATTTTATTGTTTTATTTATTTATTAAAAGATGAGGTGGGGAATCAAATAACATTTCTGTCTATAATATTAGGAACCTTTTCTAAATTGGGTACAGAGCCTTCAATGGAGGTCAATTGTGTACAACAAATAACTGAATCTCAGTAATGATTGTTTATAGGAGCCCATCAGGTTAAGATATAAAAGATTGTAAGTTTAGTTTTAAGAATAATATTATTCCCTACGATGATCAAGAATTTTGGGATCTTTAAAACAATGAGTGTCCTTTAACTTTCAATGTCTTCATGAACTACTTTTTAAAGTTTATAAGTCTTCGAATTGCTGTTAAGCAACAGATTTGGTCAAAACACCTTGAAAATGGCTTAAAATACATCTTTACTTCTTTGTCTATATAATTAGTTTATATTTTGATGGTTGTCATACCTCCTGAATTACAGTACTTCATTAAGTAAGTGCTGAATATTTCTCTGATTATCGTAATAATAATTCTGCCTCGTCTTCTTAAGGGATCTGTTTATTTTATGGCATCTTGTCAGTCATCATTTGACAGGAATTGGTAATTCATAAACTTTGCATTCAATGATGAAAAATATACTAGGATTCAGCAAATCTTCATTTACATTCCCCAACAAAACAAGACATGATCCGACCTCAATCTTACTCGGGACGCGCGCTAAAATCTACGGTAAAATAGGCCGTTGTTTCACCAACGAAAATTAAAATATATACGGTATATTTTATTAGAAATAATTTTTCTTTACTGTTTAACATGCACATTATTTATTTCTTACATTTTCATTCCTTATAAATAAATCATAAGAATCCCATGCTAAAATTCCTGTATCTTTAACTAAATGCGAAGCACCTTTTTCAGACATTTTTAGGCTTTTCCATACACCTTTCCTACCACCCCCTAAGAAAAACAACAACAACATCAACAATGCAGTTTGCAGGCTTACTCCCCGAGTAAGTGAAGAATGAAAATTTTCGAATTCTAATAGACGAACGTCCAGCAAGGCATCACAATAACGACAGAAAATATTACTAGGAAATGAAGCCATCATGGAAATATATAATCCCTCTTTGTCATGGAGCTGCCATGTGATCACACCTCCTTTAGGTACGAAGGCTTAATAGCCTCGTAAATTCCTCTTGCCTTGTTCAGAGGAGAGAATTTCCCCAATAGTCCTACAGAGGACGTTGGAAATAAAAAGGCGCCTTCGCTCATGCACACGACTGCATTTAAACAAGGATTTTTTTTCCCATTATTTTGGATGTTACCCACCAGATCTCTCGTTCATGGGGAGAGAGAGAGTGTGAGAGAGAGATCGTTCTCCGGTTTGAAAAGTATTCGCTTTTTTTAGGACTTCTGATTTTAATCCAATATCAACCTTATCTGATATCCGTTCTGTGTTAGGCCAGCCGTAGGAGCTAGTGTCATCATTGCCTCTCACGCGGTGCACTGCAGGCATTCCTTTGGCCCGCATCTGCACACATTTTTAAGACTTTTCTTTAGTACATTCTTTCTTGCTTCTTTTCTTCAACTTTGCTGTCCAGCCTCTCTAACTATAACAATATAGTGCAACTGTGGGATTTCCTCAGAGTTCCACCTTTTTTTTTTCGATCTTACCATCTTGCTGTGCAACCATTAAAATTCTGTATATTTTAACTGCCTCATTTGTTGAATGACTCTGAGTACTGGGTTATTGGTTCGACAGCCTAAACTTCTTAAAATCAAATCCGTCTGTTGTTTATTTTATTTTATTTTATTTTTAAAGTTAATATGACTTAAGGTAAAGCCAGTTACCCCAAACGCTGTGTTAAAAACCTTTTCATATCAACATCCATCATCATCCAAAAGAGGAATTGAAATTATTTCGTCAATCTTTGGCTTTCCACAGACGACGAACCAACGTAATAACAATACAGAGAGCTTTTGGCGAAACCAGACTTCGCTTTCTAAGGCTAAATGAACCACGCCCATTAAATTACTTTCATCCTCAAAAACCACATACTTATATCGTACAAAATTAGTCAGTTTTTTTTGACGGCCACGAAGCTGATACTTGATAAATTTCTTTGTAAAAAAACACGGACGACTTTTTGGGGAACCTACTAGCAAGAAAACAACTAAAGTTGTAATCTCCGTCATGACTACCAATATCAAGAGGTCGCAGGATAGCTCATCTGTTCTGAATTAACATCGTCAAGGCATAAAGATTATTATAAACAATGGCAATATAATCCAGTTAATTACTATACCCCACTTAAAGATAACCCACGTCGAATAGTGCAATTTCTTTGAAAAAACAAAATACTACTCATGAGAAAAAACCATCAAGAAACTTATCAGAGAAAACAAATGACAATCAACATTATTTAAAAAAAAATCACTGCAAAAAATAGATGTGAGAGAGAATTTTTTTCTGTGTTACGAAAGCAACTTTGAATTTTAGATAATAATAAGATAGTAAGATTTGTATCATTCAGAATAATGCTTCACTACTCTTCGTACAATGCATAATTGAAATCACTGTACTCTCATTGGGTTATGATATTTTGTGGTATATTATTATATATCTATATATATATATATATATATATATATATATATATATATAGATATATAGATATATAGATATATATAGATAGATATATATATATATATAATATATATATATATATATTATATGTTGATATATATGATTATTCTATCTATATATATCTATATATATCTATATATTTTCATATATATATATATATATATATATATATATATATATATATATATAGATATATCTATCCTATATATATCTATAAAGTATATCTTATATATCTATATATATATATATATATATATATATATATAGATATATGTATATAGATATATATATATATATATATATATATATTTTATAATATATATATAATAAGATATATATATATATATATATATATATTATATATAGATATATAAAGATATATATATATGTATATAATATATATATATATCTTATAAATATCTTATATATCTATATATATATATACATATATATATCTATATATATATATATATATTAACTATATATATATATATACTATATATATATATATATAGTAGATATATAAGATATATATATAGATATATATAGATATATAGATATATATATATATATATATATATATATATTATATATATATATATTTATATATATATATATATATATATATATATGACTATATATATATATATATATATATTATAAATAATATATATATTATATAATATATA
>NC_061100.1:30684712-30689712 GCF_015104395.2 Macrobrachium nipponense
CGATGACCTGCACGGTTCTCATTGACAGGGAGGACCATGCAGGTCATCGAAAAAGCTTTCTGCAGTATATATTTTAGGTAACAAAATCAAACAGACATAATATTGTGGATTTACTTTTCCATTTTATTGACTCGTGTGATTATGAGTTATCTTTGAAATCTCGTATTGTTTATTTGTTACGGAATTCAAATGAGGGAGAAATTCCCAACCTCAAGTTGTTGGCAAAGAAATGTATGCTTTTTTCCAGCGTATGTGAGGCGTCGTTTTCACAGTAATAAAATTGAATTAGAGTAGAAAAAGCATGAGTAGGAAGCCACCAGGCTATGTTTTATTCATGTAATCTGTTTAAGTGGAAACACAGGCAGAAACGCAACACTGGTAATGAAATATCTACTACAAAAAGGGGCGTTTTGGGTTATTTGTCATAAATGTTGCTTGATCAAATCTCCATTCAGCATTATGATTCTCACATTTGTCTCCTGCCATTAGGTGTATATAGTCCTTTTTAAAATTAAGTTCTTTTTCTCTCTACTTTGTTTTTATTGTTATACATACGACACACCAAATATTTTTTAAACTTTGCCAGAAAGACTTCAAGCGTAGAAATCATTCCTTCATTTGGAATCATATCAAATTTGGTCTCATCCTCCTGTCCATATCATACTATAATGGGTGTAATGTCTGTCTGTCTGTCTGTCATTCAATCACAGCTAAACGGCTGGTCAGATGGGCATGAAGCTTGGCAGGGTTATGGTGGGGACCCCTAAGATGGTTTGTAATGGGGTTTCATCCAACCTACCCCCTCCTTTGTAGGGGGTGGGGGTGAGAAGGGATTCCCTAAAACGGAGCTGTTTCCGGCCGTGAAACGAGGCTGGTTATTCCCTTTAGACTTAGTTACTTTACGATTTTTTATACATAATATCTGTACAACTTCCCCGGAGAAAGTCGCGAATATTTCAGCTCGGACCCAATAGAAGATGAAAATTTTCATTAATATCCGCAAGATTTTTTGAATAACTTAAATCCATCGGGACTGCCAGTGCACAAAATAGCGTTGAAGAAGTACTGCCCGGTAATGTTGCTTTGGAATTTCGATCCCACCAATGGACATTGCAACGGAACAAGGTACACCATTATGGAGCTAAACTCCCACGTCATCGAAGCAGTGATAGTAACGGGCCCTCACACCGGCAAACGTCTGTTCATCCCCCAGATTCCTCTGATGACTTCGGACAACCAGTTTCCGTTCCAGTTACAGTGCAGGCAGTTTCCCATCAAGCTGGCCTTCTCATTCACTGCAAACTAGTCGCAGGGCCAGACTTTGTATCGTGTTGGTGTGTTTCTGCCGTCACCCATGTTCACGCATGGCCAACTGTATGTGGCGATGAGCAGAGCAACTGACTCTGCCAACTTGAAATTATGTTGTGGACAAACTGATAATATTGTGTATAAAGAGGTTCTGTAGTAGGTATGTATAAAAATTGCCCTTATTTTAATATTGCTAAACAAATAGTACATATAAATTTTTCACTTCTGCAACAGTATTTTATCACCCATTGTAGATGGGTAAGTTTGCTAGTTTACAGAATACTACTAAACACTGTGACAGCTTTGTTAAAGTAAATAACAAGTAAGAAATGCGCCGAAAAACTTCGGCGCAATTGAATTTTCTGTACATCGTATAATCAATGTGGACGAAAACAGATTTAGCTTCTGGTAGTCTCGGTATAATGCTGTATGAGTTGCGACCCATGAAACTTTAACCAGGTGTACGATTATGGCTAACTTTAACATTAAATAAAATCAAACCTTCTGAGGCTAGAGGGTTGCAATTTAGTATGGTTGACGAATGGAGGGTGGAAGATCAACATACCAGTTTGCAACCATCTAGCCTCTCTAGTTTTTTAGATCTGAGGATGGACGGACAGACAAAGCCAGCACCATAGTTTTCTTTTGCAGAAAAAAACCTGTAAGGGTATTATTCAGATAAGGCTCATAAACTATAAGAACCCCAGTCACTACAACGCTCCTCTATGGCTCATCAATAAACATAGAACAGAGGGGATGTGATATCTCCAAATCACCATACGTGAGCCAATGTCATTAACTCAGCTCACGAGGCACTTTCGGTCAGGGAGTGTCATTGATCAACACTGAACGGAGAATTCATCTGATGGAGGTTGTTCGATGATGATAAACTTCCGCCACCCCTCCCGCCCCTCGGCCCCACCCCACCCCACACCACCGGCAAAAGAAAGAAAAATGCAAGGAAGGGTAAAATTTGATTTATTTGTATTATGGAAATAATATATTAAGGATTATGAACATTATGTTAACGTTGGAATTTAGATTATCGCGTCTTTACCTCAATTGGACAAGTGGCTGAGTAAGATTCTCTCTCTCTCTCTCTCTCTGGATCTGTCTATCTGTGTGCCTTTCACTATTTGCCTCTCTCTCTCTCTCTCTCTCTCTCCTCTCTGGGTCAGTCTATCCATGTACCTTTCATTATTTGCCTCTCTCTCTCTCTCTCTCTCTCTCTCTCTCTCTCTCTCTCTCTCTCTCTCTGAATCTGCCTATCTTGTGTGCCTTTCACTATTTGCCTCTCTCTCTCTCTCTCTCTCTCTCTGTGTGTTCCTCTCTCTCTCTCTCTCTCTCTCTCTCTCTCCCACTACGTGGCCAAAAGTGAATGCTACTGACTGAGTTGACCTATCCTATCCAAAGCTTTCGTCAATAGTTTTCTATTCTCTAAATTATAAATCACAAAATCATTCCTTATTTCGATTTCTGTAGAGAAAACACGCTAAGATATCTTACTCGTGATGAGTAAAAAAACAATTTATTACTCGTGCTTTTGATGCCTACAATCAGCTGATTTGAACTGAAAACCCCCTAGAATGAGCTAAGGTACTGAATGAAACGACTGATTTTATAGTAACTGACCAAGACTTCCAGACGAGACGCAAATGCTGATGAGATTAACTTAACACGAATTGCATGGGATCAGAATGATGCCATCACAGGGTTAGAGGAAAGAAGTGAAAAGACTTGGTAAGTCTTCAACTTGCGCCATCTCAGTAAAATGATCCTTGACTCAAAATCGAAGGGGTGTCGAATTATTCAGCGTTTCAGGAATCTTAGTTATTTTCTTTAGTAAATGAAAGGAGAAAGGTACGATTAAAGGTAATAGTTTTTCTTTTATAGATCTTTAGAAGCAGGAAGTAAACAATAGCAGACCAAGTTTCTCCATAGGTATATGAAGTAAAAATCTTTATATATATATATATATATATATATATATATATATATATATATATATATATAATATAAGTATGTATGTATGTATGTAGTAGTATAATAAAGCAGACATTCTAGTCAGTAGAATTAATAAACAACCATTCTCACGTAGCGTATACTAGATTATGTCCAAGTAATGATTCGAAGGGCTACCTAAGACTACACAGCAATAACTGCATTGAGGGTGATAAAAATAATTTAGGATAAAATGAGAAAAGTAAAATTTCGCAAGCCCCATTGAGGAAGGGTGAAGTAAAAGGAGGAAAAGGAGGAGGAGGGGAGGAGGAATGGTAGGTTAGAGAAAGGAGGCGGGGGCGGGGGGGGGGGGGGGGGGGAAGGCGGGTGGCGGGGGAAGGGAGTGGATGGCTGTTGGTATGCAGCAAGGATGCAATCCTTGCAAAAAACTCCTTCCAGTGACCTTTTCTCAATGGCTGCAAAGAAATGAAGAATTGAAGCTTTCCACTTTGAAGAATTTATATATATATATATATATTATATTAGATATATATATATATATATATTTATATATATATAATATATATATATATATATATATATATATATATATATATATATATATATTGGTTAACGGCTGCAGATTCGTGTTGGGCGGGGTTCTCAAGCGATCTGAGCAAGGATGCTACTTGGCTCTCGCTGACGGTGGGTCCTCTCATGTCTTCTAAGGGGCGCGATAAAGAAGATTAAGGGCAGGAACACGTTTCGTGACAACATCGCCACATCTTCAGGGATTTTCTACAAAATAAAGTATAATATGTTCACATAAAATAAGAGCTGATTACAAGATCCAATAGTTGAAAAGTTAAAACAGTTTAATGTAAAATTAAAACTCTCACAATTAAATTACATGCACACTTGATTAAAACACACCAAAAGTACCAAACAACTTACAAATGACGAGAAGAACATTTAAAAATTTCAGCTAAATTACAAACATGAAAATAACAACGAATAAAAAAAAAAGTAGAAGTCATATATTTACAAAACCATAGCCAAAAAAAGCTCAACATTTAACCAACCTTTCAGCATCAAAGATAAAAACACACTAAACGTAACAACGTCAAGAGGCACAAGAAATGACAGAATAATTAGGCTAAAAACAAGGGGACAGCAGAGGAATGGTTGTTTAAGGTTAGAACTCTTAGTTTGATGTTCAGAGTTTCCAAAATCAACAGTTCGTTGAGTTTCCTTGTTTGGTCAATAATTTTGAATACAGTCAAATTTTAAAATTATTGGCCAAACAAGGGCACTCAACGAACTGTTGATTTTGGAATCTCTGAACATCAAACTACGAATTCTAACCTTAAACAACCATTCCTCTGCTGTCCCCTTGTTTTTAGCCTAATTATTCTGTCATTCCTTGTGCCTCTTGACGTTGTTTACGTTTAGTGTGTTTTTATCTTTGATGCTGAAAGGTTGGTTAAATGTTGAGCTGTTTATGGCTGTGGTTTTGTGAATATATGACTTTTACTTTTTATTGTATTTGTTGTTATTTTTATGTGTGTAATTTAGCTGAAATTTTTAAATGTTCTTCTCGTCATTTGTAAGTTGTTTGGTACTTCTGGTCGGTTTTAATCAAGTGTGTATGTAATTTAATTGTAAGAGTTGTAATTTTACATTAAACTGTTTTAACTTTTCAACTATTGGATCTTGTAATCAGCTCTTATTTTATGTGAACATATTATACT
>NC_061100.1:30704712-30709712 GCF_015104395.2 Macrobrachium nipponense
AGGTATATATGCTCACTACAGTTTACAGAATTAATCAAAAAGTATAAATGGTCGCTATAGTTTACAGAATTAATCCTAACGAGATAGAACGGACTTTTTTCAATGTTGAATGCTTCACTAAATGTTGACAGAGTTCCAGTTATTAATTAAACACAATACACCGCAATTATCTGATGGAGTTAGCGTAACTTTAACGAGAGGAGTTTCTTGGTGCATTGAATCATATAATTAAAAATAATAATGCGTAAAAAAAACAAGATGTTTTGAAAAAAAAAACAAGATATTTTTGTCTTAGTTAGACAGAAATGATTTGTATTGTTGACGCCTCTGTCATATGTGTTCTGATTGGTATGGTAATGTTAAAGGAAACAAAATGTATGTGATGATAAGGAATACTTTTTAGCTAGAAATACTGGTGGATGAAAAAAGCAATATTATTTGAACACTAATGGAGAGAAATACTTTGTACTGTTTATACTTCTGTTGTATATTCCCAGTCAGGTATAGCAATTATAAAGAGGAGATAAAGTACTGACAATAACTAAATGCTAAATTCTCTACTGCTGGCATGACAAACCATTTATGATTGATTGTAAAATTAAATCATTTTTATATTAGATAATATAAGTAAGGAAAAATTCATCGTACGATATATTTTGCCAACAGGAAGTGACGTCGATCAGTGTTCACTCAGAGCTGACCCATATATAAAAAAGTAAAAAGAATATATGTATGTAAATAATATATATATATATATATATATATATATATATATATATATATATTATATATATGTGTGTGTGTGTGTGTGTGTGTATGTGTTGTTATATATATATATATATATATATATATATATATATATATATATATATATCTTATATATATATATATATATATATATATATATATATATATATATATGTATATATATATATATATATATATATTATATATATATATATATACTATTATATATATATATATATATATATATATTATATTTATATCATCGTAAAGAAAACATAGAAAAATAAGAAATTTGGTACTAAATGCACCACGAACTCACCTTTTTCCTTGTTTTGTTTCGCCATAGAAAAATCCTTGAAAAAAGGTTAGTTGAGGCAAAAATGTACATTTTTTTGTGTGTGTGTGTGGGGGGGGGGGGGGGGGGGGGGGGGGGGGGGGGGTGCTGGTCTTCCTAGATGGTCAGTATGCGGAAGTAAAGGCGACCCTCCATCAAACCAAAGCTGCCTCAACTGTGCCCTATACATAACGTATCAGGGGAAAGAACTCATATAAAAGGGTAAAAAAACATTTGTGTATTAAACCACGCGACCCCTGACGACCCTTGGCCTCAGGAACCGATATTTCTTGTCAGATTAGACACCCGCTTCGTAAAACCGGGCTATTTACTATAGAGAAGACGTTTATGTAATGATTCTGTGGTCAGACTTTTCATGCGTTAAATAGCACAGCTTGTTCTTACTCGAAAACAGAAGATGCAGAGGGATTTACATCATACGAGGAGAGAGAGAGAGAGAGAGAGAGAGAGAGAGAGATCTGGATGCTTCATATTCTAAAACTACCTGTGTCTTGTAAGTTACAATTACTAATATTGGAATTCCCCTTATCTGAATATTGACATGATCTCGGTGATGGATTTAATATCATTTTAGGATAATGACAGATATATGGATAGATTCTCTGTAAGCATGAATGTTATACCATTAACTTAGTAGGTGGGTACATTAGAAACGATTATATTTATTCTAAAAAAGCAGTTTATTCTGATATGATGCTCTGTCTCTACTGTTCTCTCTGGTCTCCACTCTCTCCTCTCTCTCTCTCTCTCTCTCTCTCCTTCTCCATCTCTCTTTCTCTCGTCGGCTCTCTCTCTCCTCTTCCCTATCTACACATAAATATATATATATATATCATAATATATATTATATATATAATATATATATATATATATATATATATATCATATATATATATATATCAATGCCAACATTAGTTAGCGAGGTTGTTAAAGCTCAGGCCCCAGAGAAGAATACCAAAAGCCCCCAACTTTGGCCCTTTTGTAACTCTGGAAAATTTTAGTTAACTGATCAGGATGAAACTTTGGCTCTAGTGGTTTCCCACTAAGGTCTCTAATCGTGCCAAATTCCATCGAAATCCGTTCAGACGTTCCGGAGGTCCAGATAAGGATTGTTGACGTTCGGGGCATGTGGTGTGTAGGGGTTGTCTGAGGGAGCTAACATATCTGTGGAGCAATAACTGTGAAAGATACAGATGTGATACTTAGTAGTTTATCTGTAATCTTCTATTTCTGTTTTGCGATGCCATCACTTTGTTGCCCTTGATGATTTCATAAACTGGTTTACTTTAGTCCTGGAGCGCCGCTGAGAACAACCTCATTAAATAAAAAAAAAGGAAAAAAAAGGGAAAACCAGGACTAGCGTCGTAAACCACTTGGCCTCCCTCGAGATGTTTCCTGAAGTATGTAATTACCAAAAGCCCTGAGGGTAATCTGAAAGGGCAGAGGCCCACATTTTCATAATAGTTTTCTTGTTAGATTTACGACAGAGTTAAGGAACTTGTGTAATCTTTGGAATATCTTTTTTGTTTTCACAGTTTTGCTCTTTAGGTTTTGCTAATCAGTCTTGGGATATTTTTTTTCAAAAACTGTTTTTGGTTTTACTAATCAATCTTGGAGTAATTCCCATTTCAAAAGTTTTTTTGACCTGGTTTTACAAATCAAACATGGAATATATATATATTTTTTAATTATGATGTGGTTTTATTAATCAATCAAGTAACATATTTTTTAAAAGTTTTAATTTGGTTTTATTAATCAATCATGGAATATTTTTCTAAAAGCTTTGTTGTTGTGCTTTTACAAGTAATTTCTGGAATATTTTTTTGTTTTAAAAGCTTTTTGGTTGTGCTTTTACAAATCAATCCTGGAATATTTTTTGTTTCAAAATTTTTCATCTGGTTTTACTAATAAATCTTTGAATATATTTTTTTAAAAGCTATGTTGTTGTTGTTTTACTAATCAGTCTTAGGGTTGTTTCAAATACTTTGGGGCTTTGGTTTTACTAATCAATCATGGAAAATGTTTATTTCTAATGTTTTGTTGCGTTGGGTTCACAGATCAATAATGGAATGTTTTTTAAAACTTTTGATGTGGTTTTACTAATCAATCATGAAATAATTTTTGTTTTAAAAGCTCTATTGTTGTGCTTTTACAAACAATTATGGAATATTTTTCTTGCTTTAAAAGTTTTGATAAGGTTTTACTAGTCTTTATTTTAAAAACTTTGCTGTTTTGTTTTTATTAATCAGTCGTTGAAATTATATATCTTCTTTTTAATAATCAATCATATAATTACCATTTTTTAAAGAAATATTGCACTGCTTTATAATCATGACATACCAGATGTAAAAAGTATCTGATGATATGATAAAAATATGCTCTTTGAAATTACCATCTATATAATTACCATGCTGTATTGGTTATGAAATTAATGATTATCAAGTTTCCCATGAGAATATTCTACTGTTTTCATAATCAAGTCATATTAAGTATCTGGTAATTATTTGGCAGTAAGATATTCGGTTAAATTCGGACATTTATTTTCAGTTACTTTCTCCTTCAAACTATAAACACCATTCTTGTGTTATAGACAATGAGATAACATTATACTCAGAAATATGATATTTATACCAAGTAATATCTCATGGTCTAGGTTGCCTGTAGAATTTAAACATCCCTTGCTTTCCTTTAGCGCGAGGCAAAAGTGTGTAACTTGCTTTATTTATGTCAGTGTTTGACAAAATGACAAGCAAAGAAATAAAAGATTTTTTTTATTTCTATGTTAGGGGAGAATTTAAAGAAAATAGTGATTAAAGGATTTTTATCTCTATCTTAAAGAAAATAGTGTTTAAAGGATACATGTGGAAGGTGAAACGTGGACGTTTATGTAAATGTTCTATATTTTATACTTTAGATATTATATTTTTACATTTTGTGTTATGAAGAGAAGCACAGTAAAACAGGCACCTTAATGACCATCTTTCATGAAAGACAGTTGAAGAAGAAGAAGAAGAAGAAGAAGAAGAAGAAGAAGAAGACAAAAGGAAACTCCTGAGAGAGCCCAAAAGGTCCTTGTCTTGAAAGCAGAGGAAATAACCGGGAAAAGAGCGAGGAAATCAATTTGTGGCTGAGAGAAGGAGTCTCGTTGATGAGAGGCAGTGGTAGTTGATCAGTCCAATAGCTTTCAATTTATTTTTGGGGGCAAGGAAGTCAAAAGGAGAAGCACCACATAAAGGCAGATATTTCCCAGAGTATGAATGTGTAGCTTTATAAAATTTCAGAGAATAGGTCATGAATGCACATAGGGAATATACTTTGCATTGTCGTCTTGTTTAGGTAATGTTTAATGATACTAATTTTCTTGGGTCTCTTATACAATTTGGGAACGATTGGAACGTTTAAATTATCGAAAGAAAAGAGTGTATTTTACTTAGGCATCAGAAAAAAAGAAGTGGAATATATAGGAGAAGAGTTAAGGATATACATCGGATACAATGAGCTTCACTCTACCTTTAGGGTCAAAGGGCAGTTAGTCCCCCTTCCATGTCCCACACAAAACTTGTTTCCCACCGACGTAACTGTGATACATAACATGAAATCTGTGATTGCTTGCTGTGTAATTATTATTTGAGTGAAGATGCATATTATGGTATAACTTGAAAACTCCCGCCTAGTTAAAAGGCCTCGTCAAAGTTAAGTTTACATGAAAAACACTTTGTGTACCTCAAACAAAATAATACATTAATTCGTCTATAGCTATGTTAAATTATTTGATGGGCGAAGGAACCGAGGACAGTTTATTCCTGTTCTATAAATGTCAGGATATTAGGAATAATAAATGATCAGCGATCTCTTCCTTTAAGTGTTCTGCCCTTTGCTGGAGGACCTTATAGATTAT
>NC_061100.1:30714712-30719712 GCF_015104395.2 Macrobrachium nipponense
ACATCAACAACTGGTAGACCCATCAGAATGCCTTATTATTATTATTATTATTATTATTATTATTATTATTATTATTATTATTATTATTATTATTATTATTATTATTATTATTATTCAGAACATGAACCTTAATCATAAGGAACAAGCCCACCATAGGGGTCATTCACTTGAAATTCAAGCTTATTATTATTATTTTGTATTATTAATTATTTTAATTATTATTATTCTATTCTTATTATTATTAATTATTATTATTATTATTATTATTACAGAATAAAGTGACCAGTTACTAGTAAATGGAAATACAACTGAAACTGAACAAATTAATGAATGAATAGATGAGAATGTAGGTAAATGTTTAAAAGATAATATCCTCAGCTCCCGATATCTACAAAAATCGACCAGCGTTTAATTTTCGCGTTTTTTTGTAACTATTAACATTTCCTCCAAGCGCAAAAAAAATGCAAATCTCTAAATCTCTTAGAATATTGAGAAGCATTGTATTCCCTCACAGATTATCTAGGATAAGAACAAGAGCTGAGATATGAAACGCTCACCGCAACAGCTCACTGGAGTGGATAAGTTATGTCTGATGCATATTTCAGCGAACAGAATGACAGGAGTTTCTGTCTCTTGCTGGCTATAGAATCAGGAGTGTCTTTGGAGAAATTAATAAGTTTTATTTTTTTATCTCGTGCTTCTACCCAAGTAGCTGAGTCAACATAACTTATTTAGGAAAGATTGTATCACTTCTTTGTACGGGTGTTTTTATCCTATGTATACACACACACACACACACACGAACACACACACACACACACACACACACACACACACATATATATATATATATATATAATATAATATATATGTATATATATATATATATATATATATATATATATTATATATATATATATAATATAATAATATATATATATTAGTATATATATATTAATTAATCTTTTACTGTCCTTTGAACTTCAGTCAGTAAGCAATATTTTTTTCGCATATCATCCCTATCATGTTCTCCCATCAATAACCCTCTGTCCTTCTCTCTCTCTCTCTCTCCTCTTTTCTCCTCTCTCTCTCTCTCTCTCTCTCTCTGTCCTTAAGATTAAACTATTTTTCCTTTGATACCATGTCATTAACGAAAATGATTAGCTTCTAAATGAAACCCCACAAGCCCTCTCTCTCTCTCTCTCTCTCTCTCTCTCTCGTCTCGTCTCTCTCTCTTTCTCTCTCTCTCTCCTCTTCTCTTACGATTTCCTGGATTAAAGTGGTGTTTTTAAATAATTTTTAATTAAAACATATCTTCTAAATGAAAGTATGGCAACTGGAATTGGTTTCTGATGCATACCATTTTCTGTTATTCATATCTTCTTATTAAAAAAAATTTAATTAAATATATATATATATATATATATATATATATATAATATATATATATATATATATATATATATATATATTATCTTTACAGTCTTTGAACTTCAGTCAGTAGCAATATTTTTTTCGCATATCATCCCTATCATGTTCTCCATCAATAACCCTGTCCTCTCTCTCTCTCTCTCTCTCTCTCTCCTTAAGATTAACTATTTTCCTTTGATACCATGTCATTAACGAAAATAATTATCTTCTAAATGAAACCCCACCACCCTTTCTCTCTCTCTCTCTTCTCTCTTCTCTCTCTCTCTCTCTTGCTTTCTTCTCTCTCTCTCTCTTCTCTTCTCTCTCTCTCTTTCTTACGATTCCTGATTAAGTGTGTTTATATAATTTCATTAAAACATATATTCTAAATGAAAGTATGGCAACTGGCCTTTCCTCAAAAATTGAGGAATCTGGAGGTCTATGAATACAAATTTATTAAGAGGTATAGCTAAACTTTCAGGTTATCAAAACCTTCCAAAGTTCGTGATGAGAAATTAATTTTGGGAAGAATTTGAAGGAAGGTTTTGATAAAAGAATTCTGAGGCCAGATTATGATATGATTCTGGCGCTTTCATTATGAGAGGAATAATACTAGAAAATAGTTACTATTCTATTTTCTAGAATAATATATTTTCTTATACAGATTTAATAATTATTCGTTCATTCTCTTCATATTATTCCCGTCCACAATTACAATGAGAGACCATACACATCTTCCCAGTAGGGGTTTAGTGTCGTCATTGCATCTCACGTGGTGCACTGTAGGTATTATTGAAAGGTGTTTGCAACGGCCCTAGCTAGTTTTTTAAAAATTTTAACTCCATGCTAGCTTGCTTTCTTGCTGTCCAACCTCTCAATCTATTACTCTTTGGTACAACTGCGGGGTTTTCTCCTACGTTTGCTATACGAACCTAATAAACTTTCTTCTTTATTCTCTGGATCTCGCATCACAACAACATACAAGTTCTGCTTTTGTAATTCAACTTCCTACGTCGAAACAAACATTAAGGTTTCGTCAGTTTAAGAGACGCTGGAAAACAGCTGGCATCTGTCAATCGTCACTCAAATCTCTGACATACAAAACATCCCTGTCAAAAAGAAATCTGAAATAAAGTGAAGAGAAAACTGAAATAAATTAAAAAATGTTGAATTCCTCCAGCAGGACCCTGATTTTACTTACAGATACCTTATTAAGTGTTCTACCCAAATACGAGTCAGTGCTTGTGAAACTTATATTTGAGTATTTTATTTTGACAATTTGCTCATTGGTAGGAATATTATATTGGCACATTGCGCACTATTAACATGCCATCCTGTTGGTACTTCCTGGGAAGCAAGGATCAGAAAGAACATTTGTTTTCCGATGCGTAATTGACTTGATTGTATATATCTATATATATATTATATATATATATATATATATATATATATATATATATATATATATATATATATATATATATATATATATATATGTGTGTGTGTGTGTGTGTGTGTGTGTGTGTGTGTGTGTGTGTGTGTGTGTGTGTATGTATATATTAGCTAAGAGATGACGAAACAATTGCAACTAAAAATTCCGTCAAATAAATGTTATTTTGGAGAACTCCCCATCCGTGCAAACATGAGAGTATGTATACACTCGGACATCAACATAACTCCAGTTCCAATAATATTCGCTACATCCTTTCGCACTCAAAACTCTAAACAGAATCCGGGTATCAGGACAAACTTTTAAATGAATTTTATTGTTTCTGGAAAAGGAATTGCTGGTCGTTGGAGAGAGAGAGAGAGAGAGAGAGAGAGAGAGAGAGAGAGAGAGAGAGGGGACGGGGAAATAATTGTTGGCTGATATGTCAAGCTTTGGGAAATCACAGATCATTTTTAAAATGTTGATTTCGCCGACAATTGCGGTCGCTCAGTCGAGGCCCTTTTGAATAATGGTCTAATTACTGATGATAAATTGCCCGGGCAATATAGGGCAATCATTTGGTTCGTCGTTTTTTGGAGGACCTTTCAAAAATTTGAGAAGCAGAATTCCATTTTTTGTTTTTTGTCATGCGACAAATTCCGTCACAATTGATGGTTAGTCAAGTTGTATAACGGAAACGTACATCAAAAAGGCTATGAATTTCTGTCTTTTATGCCACATCTATTACAATTAATGAAATGTTAAGTTGTATAACGAGACATATAAAGTAAAGTAATATTACATTTTAATTTTTCATAAAAATCTCTTTCAAATTAGAATTTCTCTTGATATTCTCAAGCAGTTACTACGGTATTTTCGAGTTAGGTTAAAGTATAAGTCAAGTAATTTGAAAAGGATTATGCTCCTGTCAGCATTTTCTCGAATAGTATTAAAAATTCATTTATAATGCACCCAAAATTATATCTAAGACATTGAAGGCGGAAGAAAAAACATTCTGAAGATAATTCACAGATCTCATAATTTGTTGGGGATTCAATGCAGCTGATAAGTAAAAATTAAGAGATAAAACTAGTTTTTTAAGATAATTACCTGATTGTATTACTTACTGTTGCTGGAATATAAGTAAAAGTTAAGTGCAAATGTAGAGATAAAAATAGTTTTTAAAAATATTTCACTGATTCTACCAATTACTGAGGATTTAATGTACCTGATAAGTGGAAATTTATTGATATAACCGGTTTTTGAAAATAATTCCCTGATTGTATTACCTACTGTGGTTGTAATATAGATGTTCAGTGCTAATGTAGAGATAAAACCAGCTTCTAAAAATAGTTCACTGATTCTACCAATTACTGCGGATTTAATGTAGCTGGTAAGTGGATATCTAGCGACGAAACCACTTTTTTTTTTTTGACAGCAAAATAATGTTATGTTGTTTTGGCGCTCTGAAAGACTAATAAGTACGATTATCTCCTATTTGGCCGAACTAGTCAGGGGAAAACGGGCTCTTTGTTAGCTCTGATGCTCTAAAAAAAGTCTTAAAAATTTTCTAGTGCTGAAAACATTTTTGGCAGACATCGGCATATCAAATCCTCTCTGAAAAAAAAACACGTAATCAGTCCATCATCTTTTTATGAATGTGTTTTTATCATGGACTTACCTTTTTTATGCTAAAAAGTGTTTAGATAGCGAAGGAATGAGATACGTTGGTTCCTCGTGATGTAAATATTTTTGTATTTCATTGTGTAGTTAGCCTAGACAGTACAGTTCTTAGATAAATAAACTCTACTTGATGATCAATAAAGAGGAAAATAGTATTGAATTTATATATATATATATATATATATATATATATATATATATATATATATATATATGTGTGTGTGTGTATGTGTGTGTGTGTGTGTGTGTGATGTGTGTGTGTGTATGTATGTATGTGTGTGTGCGTTTTTGAGTGTGTATACTCTAAACATAATATATAGAAAAAGCCCACAGTTTACCTGCATAAGACTGGCCCGAATAAGAATTAAAACCACATAAAACCACAAAAGAATCTATGTAAGTACAACATACTCCACGAAAACATACCAATATGTGTACCTAACTTATAACCATACGATTTGATAACATAATCATATCG
>NC_061100.1:30724712-30734712 GCF_015104395.2 Macrobrachium nipponense
AACTGTGGTTTTCTTGTTTCACTAAAGTATGATATGTCACCTCAAGGAACTTAAACAAGTAAAGGCACAAACATTTGAAAAAAAACAACGGTTTAGGTAACAGCTAGTTCATATTATGAATTGATCAGGCGGTTGAGCCCTCGGTTCTTTCCCACGCAATTCGTTTCTTGAATCTTCGTGGGGGAATGGTTTCCTAATTGTCAACTGCTTTTGTTTCTATGGGGTGGTTGGGTGGTTTGTTGGGAAAGAAATGTACCTTGAGGTGGAGTTAAACAGGAGAGGAAAGCATGCATCGTTTATTGGCACATAATTTATTTCTAAAATTTTGAAATTTTTCCCTTTCCTAACCTATCTCTTTAACACAAATAGCTGTATTTTCTGTAATGCCAGTATTTCCTGCAAAGTCTTGTTTAATGAAATTAACGCCCCTTCTACTACTCGTCTCAAAGTCCGGTCGTTACATGCAAAACAACCTTGGTACCTTTAAAATTTATTGTGGTTTTTCTCCCATGTATGTTGCGCAATTGCACTGTATGAACTTCCCCTTCTGTAAGCAGCAACGTGTTCTTCCCTTCTCTTATCAATGGAACGTCCGCTTTCTCCCACGTAACATTCATTGCAATCACTACAAGGTATTACATATACTCCTACATTCTCTCTATTACCCCGGGTTATTTTTAATGAGTTTCTTCTTGATTGTACTGTTGTACTGAAAAACTACGTTGAAGCCGTTCTTTTTTCCTTTAAGCTGCCTAGAAAATTGATTAAGTTCCCTATTATAAGGAAGAGCAAGAGATGCCTTAAAATCTGCCTTTTCAGTTATATCATGAGGGGCGTAAAACATCGATATAACTGAAAAGGCAGATTTTAAGGCATCTCTTGCTCTTCCTTATAATAGGGAACTTAATCAATTTTCTAGGCAGCTTAAAGGAAAAAAAGAACGGCTTCAACGTAGTTTTTCAGTACAACAGTACAATCAAGAAGAAACTCATTAAAAAATAACCCGGGTAATAGAGAGAATGTAGGAGTATATGTAATACCTTGTAGTGATTGCAATGAATGTTACGTGGGAGAAAGCGGACGTTCCCATTGATAAGAGAAGGGAAGAACACGTTGCTGCTTGCAGAAGGGGAAGTTCATACAGTGCAATTGCGCAACATACATGGAGAAAAACCAACGCAATAAATTTTAAAGGTACCAAGGTTGTTTTTGCATGTAACGACCGGACTTTGAGACGAGTAGTAGAAGGGGCGTTAATTTCATTAAACGAGACCTTTGCAGGAAATACTGGCATTACAGAAAATACAGTTATTTGTGAAGAGATATGTAGGAAAAGGGAAAATTTCAAATTTTTAGAAATATATGTGCCAATAACGATGCTGCTTCCTCTCCTGTTTACTCCACTCAGGTCATTTCTCCACAAACAAACACCCAACCACCATAGGAACAAGCAGTTGACAATAGAAACATTCCCCCACGAAGATCAAGACGAATTCTGGAAAGAACGAGGGCTCAACCGCCTGATCATTCATAATATGAACTAGCTGTTACCTAACCGTTTGTTTTTTCAAATGTTTGTGCTCTTACTTGTTAGTTCCTTGAGGTGACATATCACACTTTAGTGAACAAGACCACAGTTGATGGTCGAAAGCTCTAATCCTATACAAGAACTATATATTTTAAACTACAAGAGGAATTTACTTCATTGTGGATTGTATCCCCATATATATATATATATATATATATATATATATATATATATATATATATATATATATATTTATATATATATATGTATATATATAATATAATATATATATATATATAATATATACTATATATATATTTACATACATACAATTAGCCCATAAAATCAATTCATCACCAAATACAATTAAAAGGAAAACAATGTATGCTATAATACTGGAAGTGGAAATGATTAGTAAATCAAAAGGCAAAGTGAACCAATGAAAGAAAATAGAATAAATCACATTTCCTCGAGAATCGTATCAATTAAGATATAGACTGAGATCTCGATATGGTAGAGAATAGAACCCAAGAATAATTAGGTAAGAGAGCTGTTTGTTATTGATATGAACTACACTTGAATAAGAAAAGGGTAAGGGGGATAGATAAAATGAATGTGAAGCCAAGTGGTGCAGTGAATTATTGAACTAAAATATAAATAAACAAATAAGTGAATAAATAAATAAATAAATATCCAACAACTATGGTCAAATGTCTGTGGCTGAAAATATAAGTTGGAGGACACGGAATGACTAAGTTGGTCACAAAAGTTGCAGTAGTTTGTATTTCATAGATAGATACCAGAGCGAGACGATACGCTGACATTAGGGAGAAGGTTGAGACTACAGAATTTAAAGTTTGGGAATCGTGAAAATTTCTCTGGATAGAGATGAGAAATTTGGCATTTTACTTTTTGTACAATTGTGCAGGTAACTGGTCATTATGTATAAGTTCATGAAAATTATGAGAGACCTAAGGATACATCGCTCCAATATTTCGTTTGAGATTTTTCAGGTAGGTCATGGAAGCTTCATAGCTGTAATATAATAATAATAATAATAATAATAATAATAATAATAATAATAATAATAATAATAATAATAATAATAATACAACACCAAGAAATTAAGGGAGAAAACAAGTGAGGTCAATGAAATAATGGGCATAATACACACCACCAGTATCACAGAAACAAATAACTTGGCATATGCAGGAGCAAGATTAGTAGCAGAACTGATGGGGATTCGAACACAACACCACCAGCACAACCAACCCAACAGAAACCAAAACAGCAACCTCCATGGAAAAGGCGCCTGGAAAAGCAAATCATGGTGATGAGATCTGACTTGAGTAAACTGAAAGAGATGGCAGAAAAAAGGCTAAGAAGCAAGAAAACAAGGGAGGAACTCAACGAGGAATACAAAGTACAAGAGAGGGGACTAAACAACACAATAGAAGATGTAAAACAAAGGCTTAAGGCCAAAGCACATAAGATCCAACGGTACATGAACAGGAATAAGGGATACCAACAGAACAAACTATTCGGAACCAACCAGAAAAGACTATACAGCCAACTAAGAGGGAAGACAACCACCCAGAAATTCCTGAAGCCGAACCAAGTAAAGAGACTCTGGGAAAACATATGGAGCAATCCGGTATCACACAACAAACATGTAACATGGCTCCAGGAAGTCAAGGAAGAAGAAACAGGGAGAATAAAACAAAGATTCACAGAGATCACGACAGACACAGTCGACACCAACTAAAGAAAATGCCAAACTGGAAAGCCCCAGGTCCCGATGAAGTCCATGGATACTGGCTCATAAACTTCAAGGCCCTACACCCACGAATAGCAGAACAACTCCAGCATTGTATCTCAAATCACCATGCACCAAAATGGAGGACCACAGGAAGAAACATCCTTAGTACAAAAAGAGAACAAGAGTAAGGGAAATATAGCCAGTAACTACAGGCCTATCACCTGCCTACAATAATGTGGAATTACTAACAGGTATCATCAGTGAAAGGCTATACAACTACCTAGAGGAGACAAAACACCATCCCCCACCAACAGAAAGGCTGCAGAAGGAAGTGTAGGGCCACAAAAGACAGCTCCTGATAGAAAACAAAATGGTAATGAAGAACATTAGGAGAAGGGAAACCAACCTAAGCATGGCATGGATAGACTATAAGAAAGCCTTCGACATGATACCACACACATGGCTAAAGAATGCCTGAAAATATATGGGGCAGAGAAAAAACACCATCAGCTTCATCAAAAATACAATGTGCAACTGGAATACAATACTTACAAGCTCTGGAATAAGACTAGCAGAGGTTAATATCAGGAGAGGGATCTTCCAGGGCGACTCACTGTCCCCACTACTCTTCATAGTAGCCATGATTCCCATGACAAAAGTACTACAGAGATGGATATGCCGGGTACCAACTCAAGAAAAGAGGCAACAGAATCAACCATCTGATGTTCATGGACGACATCAAGCTGTATGGTAAGAGCATCAAGGAAATAGATATCCTAATCCAGACTGTAAGGATTGTATCTGGGGACATCAGGTATGAGTTTGCAATAGAAAAATGCGCCTTAGTCAACATACAAAAAGGCAAAGTAACGAGAACTGAAGGGATAAAGCTACCAGATGGGAGCAACATCAAACACATAGATGAGACAGGATACAAATACCTGGGAATAATGGAAACGGAAGGGGATATAAAACACCAAGAGATGAAGGACACGATCAGGAAAGAATATATGCAGAGACTCAAGGCGATACTCAAGTCAAAACTCAATGCCGGAAATATGATAAAAGCCATTAACACATGGGCAGTGCCAGTAATCAGATACAGCGCAGGAATAGTGGAATGGACGAAGGCAGAACTCCGCAGCATAGATCAGAAAACCAGGAAACATATGACAATACACAAAGCACTACCCCACCCAAGAGCAAATACGGACAGACTATACATAACACGAAAGGAAGGAGGGAGAGGACTACTAAGTATAGAGGACTGCGTCAACATCGAAAACAGAGCACTGGGGCAATATCTGAAAACCAGTGAAGACGAGTGGCTAAAGATTGCATGGGAAGAAGGACTAATAAAAGTAGACGAAGACCCAGAAATATACAAAGACAGGAGAATGGACAGACAGAACAGAGGACTGGCACAACAAGCCAATGCACGGACAATACATGAGACAGACTAAAGAACTAGCCAGCAATGACACATGGCAATGGGTACAGAGGGGAGAGCTAAAGAAGGAAACTGAAGGAATGATAACAGCGGCACAAGATCAGGCCCTAAGAACCAGATATGTTCAAAGAACGATAGACGGAAATAACATCTCTCCCATATGTAGGAAGTGCAATACGAAAAGATGAAACCATAAACCACATAGCAGCGAATGCCCGGCACTTGCACAGAACCAGTACAAAAAGAGGCATGATTCAGTAGCAAAAGCCCTCCACTGGAGCCTGTGCAAGAAACATCAGCTACCTTGTAGTAATAAGTGGTACGAGCACCAACCTGAGGGAGTGATAGAAAACGATCAGGCAAAGATCCTCCTGGGACTAATGGTATCAGAACGGATAGGGTGATACGTGCAAAACAGACCAGACGTGACGTTGATTGACAAGGTCTAAGAAGAAAGTATCACTCATTGATGTCGCAGTACCATGGGACACCAGAGTTGAAGAGAAAGAGGAAAGGGAAAAATTGGATAAGTATCAAGATCTGAAAATAGAAATAAGAAGGATATGGGATATGCCAGTGGAAATCGTACCCATAATCATAGGAGCACTAGGCACGATCCCAAGATCCCTGAAAAGGAATCTAGAAAAACTAGAGGCTGAAGTAGCTCCAGGACTCATGCAGAAGAGTGCGATCCTAGAAACGGCACACATAGTAAGAAAAGTGATGGACTCCTAAGGAGGCAGGATGCAACCCGGAACCCCACACTATAAATACCACCCAGTCGAATTGGAGGACTGTGATAGAGCAAAAAAAAAAATATGAGAAAGAAGTTAAAAGTAACGAGACCTGAAAACAGAAATAAGAAGGATATGGGATATGCCAGTGGAAATTGTACCCATAATCATAGGGACACTAGGCACGATCCCAAGATCCCTGAAATGGAACTAGGAAAAATTGAATGCTGGAGTAGCTCCAGGACTCATGCAAAAGAGCGTGCTACTAGAAACAGCACACGCAGTGAGGAAAGTGATGGACTCCTAAGGAGGCAGGATGCAACCCTCTGGAACCCCACACTATAAATAAACCATCCAGTCGAATAGGATGTCTGTGATAGACCCAAAAAATATTAGTAACAATAATAGGTAAAACGTCAGCATCAACTAAATTTATAAAAATCATTTCAACTGAAATCTACATTCTGTTAAACAGAGCCTGTTTACAAGAGGAATCTACTTCCTTTACAACAGCAACAACAACAACAGCAACAACAACAACAACAACAATAATAATAATAATAATAATAATAATAATAATAATAATAATAATAATAATAATAATAATAATAATAATAAAATAATAATAATAATAATAATAATATAATAATAATAATCCGAGAATGATGGCATTTGTTGAATTCATTTTGTACACCTGAATTGTTTAAAAGAGGATCTCCTACCTTAATGATAACACAACAACAACAACAACAACAACAACAACAACAACAACAACAACAATAATAATAATAATAATAATAATAATAATATAATAATAATAATAATAATAATAATAATAATAGTTATTTCAAGGCAGTCTTAATTATTGCCTGTCCACGTATGTGTTCATCATTAACGAGTTAATTGCCAGGAAGAGATAATTGCTTGATACGGTCCTTAATGGCCCAGGTTAGTGCCCAACTGCCTCGCCTTTGGGAGCTTAATGTCATTCCTAAGTGGTCCCCTTTGGTGTGGGGTCTGTGGTGGAGGGGGTGGGATTTAGGGTGCTTAGGAAGGGCCCCCTAACCCCCACTTAAAAAAAATCCAGTATGAAAGCATAGTTCATTCTTTCGAATGAACACTATATTCTAAAGAAGCTTATATTTTATGTCAATTGATCTTGTGGGCTTGTTCCATATGGATAGGGTATAATAATAATAATAATAATAATAATAATAATAATAATAATAATAATAATAATAATAAGTAGTCGTGTATACAAGCATATTTTGAAAAATATCATCCAAATACTCGTAGGTGGTGAATTACCAGCATTTTCGAATATTTTGAAAATTTTGATGACAGATTCGTCTCCTCCAAGGAACTGCAAATTGAATAGAAGAGCGGGAATAGTGATCGTTCTCATTTTATGACCCAATCAAGATATTTTACAAGAGAGAGAGAGAGAGAGAGAGAGAGAGAGAGAGAGAGAGAGAGAGAGAGAGACGCAGGCCGTAAACTATTCATGATTGAGACTAAGTGACGGGGAGTATAATCTAGAATGATTGCGTCGTAAAACACGAATGCTTTGTGGAAATCTCTCGGGCGAGACGATATATGGAAATGAAAAGTGGTGTGTAGGAGAAGAGGGAAGCATATCTCTCTCTCATTTCATTGAAGCAGTAGGATCTTCCAGTGGAAATGAAGTGTCAGATCCTTCGTAACTTTACTTTGCATCCTACAAGGACAATGAAGAGTGGTTTATATCCTACAAAGGTTATATCCTGTTATCAGTGAAGATATGTACATCACATACTAGGTGTTTTATACCATGATATTAGATCCTTCATGATTTTATTTTGTATCCTACAAGGGCAATGAAGAAAGGTTATATCCTACAAAGGTTGTATCCTGTTATCAGTGAGGTTATGTACATCCCATTCTAGACGCTTTATATCTTGATAGAGGGAACTGAAAAACTCCTGAAGAGCAGAAATTTAATCAGCTTCTCATAATAATAGTATTCCAATATAGACACACGGGTTTTATTAGATAGCTTTTGTTTGAGATACATCATGTTAACCTATTTTCAAATTCAAGTCACTGGCAGAATGCCATTTCAAACAGAAAGGTTATATCTTTCTCATTGTTGGTTGAAGAAGGTTTAAAGTTAATACTGAAGTTTCCTCTTAATACAAAAGCGTAACTTGTAATATTTGCGAAGTAAAATGTTCCATCATCATAATAATATCTTTGGAAATGTACTAAACCATTTTCCTTGATTTTAATCATTTGCTTAAGTTAGTGTCTATTAATCTATTAACTTCTTAATTCATCTTTGCCTTCTCTGTATCTGCTGTTATCTAGTGTTACTTCTTTTAAATGAAAACAGCATATTCTTTGGAGCCTCCTGGCAATTTTCAAGTCATGGACCCCCGTATGGGATTGTTCCAATGTTAATCATAGGGCGAGCTCGTCTTATGGACCTAATGGTGGCCGCTATTATATACTATATATATATATATAATATAATATCTATTATATAATATATATTTATTTATATATATATTATTATAATATGTATCTTATATATATATAATATATTATATTATATATATATATATATGTGTGTGTGTGTGTGTGTGTATATATATATATGAGTTAACTGATATACACTAGATTGGTATCAATTTTGACCTTCCTTCCTGTATGTTTTTATTCACCGTTAACCATCAGTTTTTCTTCGGAACTTATGCAGCGCCAAATTCGAGACCGGATCATTTCCATACAAGTTCAGACGAGGGTCGACGCAGGCATATTTACATCGCAAACAGTGACTTTTGAAAACGAACTAACAAAGACTCAAAACGTACGTGATGTTAATCCTGTCAAAACAGAAGTTTTCCACAAACTTCCGATATCTGTTGCGGCTGCCGAAGTTTACAGGCTCTTTTGTAAAGCCCATGATTGAGTTTCGAAGTCTGGGATGACTGCAGAGATCATCTTCATTATCCTCTTCTTCTCCTTCCGTTCAGTCTCAGGAATTATGGCCTAAAAATACAACCGATTATTCTCTTTCCTGTTTCACTTTTAGAGGGCTGCAAATCGGTATGTTGATCATCCACCCTCCAATCATCAAACATTCCAAATTGCAGCCTTCTAGCCTCGGTAGTTTTTTCCTTTATTTAAGGTTAAAGGTAGCCATAATCGGGCTTCTGGCAACTATACAGAATAGACCATCACCAGGACGTGGTTAAAGTTTCATGGGCCACGGATCATAGAATACCGAAAGGTATATCTATTTCCGTTGGCCTTGATTATACGCTGAAGAGGCTGCACAGAAAACTCGATTACGACGAAGTTATTTTGTACTTCTGTAACCATACCATCTTACTTTAATATCTTCATTAGATATTAGAATCTCATTCTAATGGAACTGGTTAGAGGAATATATATATATATATATATATTATATATATATATATATATATATATATATATATATATATATATATTTATATATTTACATATATCTTTAAAACGAATAATCTTCGTTGACACCTTGGACGAAATAAAAGAAAAGTTTTTTAAAGCTCAGGTACGAAACATATGAACAATTCTTCAGTATACCTGTAGACGTAGTATGTGTACACTGCATAGCTTTATGGGTAACATTCCCACATTATCTGGTTGAAATTACGGCGTGATCTAGTTCATTAGTTTGGCAATTCCTATTAGCCATTCACTATACTCTTACTGTGTTTGCTACCTTGATGCGAAAGTGTTTATGTTGATTATATTACCGTATATGATAAATTGTTATATTAACATGTTAAAATGTGAAAGTGAAAACATTGACAATTCGTCAAACAATTATCATTGTTTCAATTATCATTCTCAGTCAGTAATGTCAATTTATTTCGCAGATTGAAGAATGTTTCACTTATTTCTTACATTGTCATTTGAAAATTGATCATGTCAATTTGCACTGATGATTGTTCAAAGTAAAATGCAAAATACTGTAATTTTGGTATATGGCTGACGGTAATGTGAAACAAAATGCCAGTTTCCATTAACAATCTAACGATTTCCTGAATCATTGTCAATGAAATATGAACATTACCTGTATAATTAGTTATTTAAATCCTTGAAGTTATTCATCATATTTATGTAGATGAATATGCTCAAATATACTATTAATATTCTTAGAGGGTTATAATAAACTAAACGAATTATTTAGCTCATTCATTATATTTATGGAGCGGTTACCATTACCCCAACACGTAATTTTAATTATTAATGTTGTGTTCTGCTGGTTAATACAAACGTAGGTGAAATAAAAAAAAAACATATACGAATATTTTGAAATTTCCACCTTAAATTCGCTGGAGAGTAACTGTCAGAGAGCAACTGAGTAATTGTTCAAATGATGCCAGTTATGAAGTTATAAAAGAACTGTCCTGAGGAGCAAAAAAGGAACTGTCCTTGGGAACAGTGTCCTGGAGAATAAGAAAAAAAAAAAAAAAAAAAGGAACGGTCCGTGGGAACAG
>NC_061100.1:30737212-30749712 GCF_015104395.2 Macrobrachium nipponense
ACACCACACCCAGACACACACACACACACATATATATAATATATATATATATATATATATATATATATATATATATATATATATATAGATAGATTAGATAAGAATAGAAATAAGATTTACAGATATATTAATAGAAGGATCCACAGTAATGCTCTTGTTTAGCAAGACGAAATATATCTTTAGTAACATTTACAAAGCTTAAGGCTTGTAAAGCTTAAAGCCCACAGAAGGACGAGTGAAGCTTTTAGCTTTGTAAATACATCCACAAATATTACAGTGGATCCTTCCATTGATTGTTTATACACATATATAAATACGCCTCATAATCCTAACCTTCTGTCTGTCCTCGACGGCTCTCTCTCTCTCTCAGATTCGACGGGCGGCGGAGAGTGGGCGGGGAGGACTCTCACTGGGCAGATGAAAAGGTCCTCAGCGGTCGAGCGTCACTCGACGTGTCGACCACGCCCGCGATACTCCGCCTTGCATCCCTCACACAGGCAGATGAAGGGCTGTACAAGTGCAGGGTCGACTTCATGTTCCACCCGACGAAGACCACTCGAGTCAAGCTCTACGTCGTAGGTATGTCTCTGATGGCGCGTCTCCTCCAGGGATTTCTCTCATTCCATTTCGTTTGTCTGTTACATTCACTTTTTCCATTATATTTCGTTTATATGTTAGGTTAACCTTTTCACTTTTTCATTCTATTTCTTCTATCGTCACTTTTCACTTTTTCATTTTATTTCGTCTACTTGCTACATTCATTGTTTCATTATATTTCGTCTATTTGTTACATTCACTTCTTCATTATATTTCATCTATTTGTTTCATCCACTTTTTCATTCTATTTCGTTTATATGTTGTTTTCACATTCTATTTCGTCTATTTGTTACATTCACTTTTTCATTCTATTTTTTCTTTTTGTTACTTTCATTTTTTTTCATTCTATTTAGTCTATTTGTTACTTTCACTTTTACATTCTATTTTATTTGTCTGTTACATTAACTTTTTCATTCTATTTCGTCTATTTGTTACATTCATTTTTCATTCTATTTCGTTTATATGTTACTTTCACTTTCTTATTCTATTTCATTTATTTGTTACATTCACTTTCCATTCTGTTTCGTTTATTTGTTACTTTCACTTTTTCATTCTATTTCATTCATTTCTTACTTTAAATTTTTTATTATATTTCTTTCATTTCTTACTTTAACTTTTTCATTCTATTTCGTTTATTTGTTACATTCACGTTTTCGTTCTATTTCGTTTATTTGTTACATTCACTTTTAATCCTATTTTATTTATTTGTTACATTCACTTTTTCATTCTCTTTCATTTATTTGTTACATTCACTTTTTCATTCTATTTCGTCTATTTGTTATATTCACTTTGCATTCTATTACTTCTTATATTTCGTTTATTTGAATAACTGAGTGCTGATAGAATTCCTATTATCGAAACTTTAAAAGTTAGTATAATTTATTAAATATGTTCGACGGACTCTTTCAGTTTTACCAGATGTATTTTTTCAGACTTACAGAACGAATAGAAATTCTACTCAGTGAATAATAAATTCATTAATCACTTGGTTGAAAAAAAATGAAAATATAATTTTATTTTCAAATCAGGGTTTAATTCGAATCGAACCATGACATAAACCGACATACTCACGATTCATATCATAGGCATTCAACCTACAGGTGGCAGAGCTAGCATATATATGTTTCAAAGGACAGAATGGCTGACATTGAGATTGGATGAATAATTCCTTCCGTCTAAGATAGATGTACATATCCGAGAGGCTATGTACAAAGGAATACCTGACAGGGATTACTCCTTCGGGTAAGAAGAGCATATGGAAAGGCATTTTATGATATTATCAGGATTTGTGAAGGAAGGATACTGAAGAACATAGAAGAAGAATCTAGATCAAAAGCCAAGCGCTGGGACCCATGAGGCCATTCAAGTCTGAAAGGGAAACTGACGGTAAAAAGGTTAGAAAGGTGTGACAGGAGGAAAACCTCAAAACAGTTGCACTATGAATCAATTGTTAGGAGAAGGTGGAGATAAGATGGTAGAAAGAGGTACACTAAAAGGAATGAAAGGGGCTGCAGCTAGGGGCCGAAGGGACACTGCAAAGAAGCTGACGTAATGCCTATAGTGCACCGCATGAGGTGCACTGACGGAACGACATCCCTACGGGGAGGAAGGATACTGTAGATTAGACAAGGAAGGAGTGAAAATTTAGCATTTGTTAGGAGTTAGTGAGAAGATATTAATTAATATGTAAACACATAAACTCATTAATTCCTTGAATGAAAAGGAATTCCGGGAATTTATAATGAAATAGTGTATTTCGATAATGAACGTGTCACCATTTAGTCTATTACTTTATATAGATTCCCAGGTTAATAATGAATTTATTCGTCGATGGAATTACGTGGTAAAGTAATCACATTACATAAAATCACACACACACACACACACACACACACACACACACACACACACACACATATATATATATATATATATATATATATACTATAAACATACTATATATATATATATATATATATATATATACATATATATATATATATATATATATATATATATATATATATATATATATATATATATATATATATATATATATATATATATATATATATATATATATATATATATATAAGTATGTATATGTTTATATGAATATATATATATATATATATATATATATATATATATATATATATAATTGTATATATATATATATATATATATATACTATATATATATTATATATATATATATATATATACATATATATACGTCGAAGAAATATAGAACTCGAAAAAAACAAGCAACGTCGCTCAGAGAACCGGTATCTAAAATGGAAATGTCTGAGTGAGAGAGAGAGAGAGACACCAGGTCGCCATTAATAGAACACAAATGCTTTTTTCCAACTGAGCAACTTTTCCCTGCTTTTAACTCATGAATGCTTCGCCGACCAATACGACTGGGGAGCTCTCTGCCTGACATTCGAAGGGCGGGAATATATATCAATATAAAGTTTATTCTGTGCTAGATTCGTTATTTATCCGAGTTAAAATAGCGTCGTTCAGTTATAAATTCAGAAGGAAAGTGATTTAGTGTTTTGTGGTTCAATGGATAGGTTCGCGAATGCTAACCAAGGCGTGGTCTCCGACCTCCAGCTTACTCGGACGCATGCAAGATTTTCCCCTCAAGCACAAGTAAATTAAAAGATGCTAAAATCTATGGTTAAATAGATCCTTGTTTCACCAACGAAAATTAAAATGAATACGCTATATTTTATCATAAATAATTTTTTTGTACTGTTTAAAATACATATTATTTATTTTTTTGCATTTTCATTCTAATAAATAAATCACACATATCCTATCCTAAAACTCCTGTATCTTTAACTCAACGCGAAACATTATTTTTTTCATTGTATTCTCTTATGATGTATATCAAGTGTTAATTTCAAATTGAATTTCAGTATTTTAAAATATTCTGTAACAACAATATGTTGTTTTAGTTATAATAACCAATAGATGATGAATGAAAAGTGTGATATTTTATTAAAATGTTATACAGACGAACTTTGCTCAATAGATTTTAAAATAATTAACAAGGTAATTCTACAGAATGTTCATTAAATCCATCATTTTTGGAAAGATCCACAAAAGTAATAACTGCAGTTGAAAAACCTCAATGTGATATCTGTTATAAATTTAGGTACGCATAAAACTGTATTAACTAGTAACTGCTACTTCATTTTTCTTCCAGTCCCACCTAAGGGGGTAACGGTGTTCCTGGAGGGGCTCGACGGGACGCACAAACCTATCAAAGGGGTCGTAGGCCCCCTTCAGGAAGGGGATATGTTGCACCTTATTTGTATAGCCATCGGAGGTAAGTTTCAGTTGTATGTATGTATATATATACTATTTATTAGATAATATATATTAATATATATAACTATATATATATATATATATATATATATATATCTATATATATAATATATATATATATATATATATATATATATATAATTATATATATATATATATATATATATATTATATATATTACACCTGTGTGTGAGCATTCATAGCATATGATTTGAAGATAAACCATTCGATTTGAAAATAATTAATTAAACACAACGGTATGATTTTGACACAATGATAAAAATCGCTGTGACTTTGACATCGTGGAAAAAAACTCAAAAAAATTACCATGAATTTCTCTAAAAATCAATCATTCGAATTGTCAATAAAGTTATGAGGAATAAAAGACCAGATTCTGCCACAATTAGTTTCATTAAGCCGTCATCAGTTTTCAATTTAGGCACCATTCACAGAGGAAATTGTGTTATATATGTATTTGTGATCCTGTTAGATTTAATAGCAGTTAAAATATGCTTATTATGACGGAATATTTATTTTTATCAGTGATGAAATACATCAGTTATACCGAACGTTACATCGATATATTTTTCATAGGTGACATTTTGACATGGATGTTTTTATTCATTGTTTTGGATCAAGAATTCGTAAAATCCGGCATTACGTCAAAAAGCTACTAAAATGAAACAAATTATTGGGTTTTGATTCGGTTATTGCATAATAGTCGTACAGAGAGGGTAAGACAATAAATTGCAATGTTGCTTTAGTAACAACTTGAATTGAAAAAGGTTTTTTCTTTCGAATTCTGCAGTGTCAAAAATTCTTCTAAAATTAAACATATTATTAGGTTTTGATTCTATTATTTCATAATAATCGTGCATAGATTGCAGAGCAATTGAAGCCAATTGATTTGCAATGTTACTTTAGATACAAATTGATAAGGAAAATAATTCTTTCTTATAAATCTTTGAGTTTTGGTACTCGATTTCTCTCCATGACATTATGAAGAAGCAATTATGGAGAGAGAGAGAGAGAGAGAGAGAGAGAGAGAGAGAGAGATTAATATAATTCAAAAGCCTTTTGTCCTTTACTTTTTTCTTATATCTATGTCATATCATAAACAAAGAATGAGAGAGAGAGAGAGAGAGAGAGAAAGAGAGAGAGAGAGAGAGAGAGAGATTAATACAATTTAAAAGTCCCTTTCCCTCTGCTCATTTTAATCTATAATATTATAAATAAATAATTAAAGAGAGAGAGAGAGAATGACGAAGAGAGAGAGAGAGAGACATTAATATAATTTAAAAGCCCCTTTTCCTCTACGTTTTCTAATCTCTCTATAATATTATAAACAAACAATTAGAGAGAGAGAGAGAGAGAGAGAGAGAGAGAGAGAGAGAGAGAGTAATACCATCCAAAACACCCCCCTTCCCTTATTTCCCACCCCCAGGTAGCCCCCCGCCCTTAGTCGTGTGGTTCGAGAACACGAGGCTGATCGACAGCCACATGGAATCAGACGAGGGAGACCAACAACACAACGTCACGCTCGCTTCGGGGCCCATCACCGCCTCCACAACCAGTGAAACGTTGGCCACCGAAACGTTTCCTCTTCCTCTTCTCCCGGAGCTGAGTGGGAATCCTTACAACAGCTTAACCTTGGGTCCTCTGACGCGGAAGGACCTCAAATTGTTGCTCACTTGCGAGGCCTCCAACAACAATTTAACTCTGCCCACTTCCGTCGTCGTCATGGTCGATATGCTGTGTGAGTGTTGCTTGGTTCTCTGAAATGTTGCTTGTGTTTGTTTTGGTATTGCTTCTTTTTTTAAATGTTGAATATTTTTGTATTGTTTCTTCAAGTAGTAGGGTGTGTTATCTCTTTAAATATTGTGTTTCTTTGGGTATTGCTATATTGCTTTTTTAGCTGTGTGCTATCTCTTTAAATATGTTGTTTCTTCAGGTATTGCTTCTTTAAGTAGAGTGTGTTATCTCTTTAAATATTGTGTTTCATTGCGTGTTGCTTCTTTAAGTAATGTGTCATCTCTTTAAGTATTGTATGCTTCTGGTAGTATTGCTTCTTTAAATACTGTGGATTATCTCTTTAAATATTGTATACTTTTTTTAGTATTGCTTCTTTAATAATGTGTTTATCTCTTTAAATACCATTTCTTTTAGTGTTGCATCTTTAAATAGTGTTTATTTTATCTCTTTAGATATTGTTTCTTTCAGTATTGCTTCTTTAAATAGTGTGGATTATCTCTTCAAATATTGTATGTTTTCTTTAGTGTCACTTCTTTTAATATTGTGTGCTTATTTTTGGTATTAATTATTTGTTTGTACATTCTTTAAATGTTCGTGATAAAAAAATCCCACAAATACTCATGGCATATTCTCTGCTATTCCCCAGTATATTTTCATCTCATGTCAAAACAATAGATGTCTCACTCATTCTGTTCATTTCCAGAACAGAACCGTGATGTAAATAAAATTCTGCTATGTTTTGCTTCATACGGAAAGCCATAAATCTTTGTTTTACCGTTGGAGCAATATTTACAAATTATTGCTCAGGGTATGAGGTTTAAAAAATAGCTGCTTTCATCCCGAGAGGAAATATCAGAATCCAAACAAATGTTCAACCTTTTTTTTCCCTGTTGATATATGTAGGCTGGAGTTCCAACATGACGTCCAGGCCATGTTCAACGTAGGTCAACATAATAACTCGTACGTTGAAGGCCAATATTTTCCCTAGTTCGCAATGTAACGTGAGGACGTTAGATTTATTTGGAATAAAATATTACTAAAATAATGAAGCCAAAAATTTTGGAAATGATTTTCTTACCTTCAGTAGGACAGGCCAAATTATCTACATTTTTTACCTTAATATTTGCTATTGTTTCCTAATAGATCAGAATAATATATTGCCAATTAAACCCTCATATGGTATTCACAATCAAACTGTTTAAGTATGCATTCCTGTTAATAGCACTTTTTGAAATTCATAAGCCTCTGAGAGAGGTCGCTTGCTATAAATATGACGCTTCGTCTCAAATATCAATTCGAAGAAAAGCTGCATTATCATATTCACAAGCGAATGAAAGCTTCGTTACACGACGCATCCAGAACCTAATTATTATTATTATTATTATTATTATTATTATTATTATTATTATTATTATTATTATTATTATTATTATTATTATTATTGTTGTTGTTGTTGTTGTTGCTGTTGTTATTCAGAAGATGAACCCTATGTTACAAGCCCAAGTGGGCTATTGACTTGAAATTCAAGCTACCAAAGAATATGGCGTTCATTGGAAAGAAGTAACAGAATGTAAAAGGAAATGCAGAAAGAAGAGATCAGTTATTAAAAGAGAAAAAATGCTTTAACAAATTGATGAGTAAATAGGTAAAAATGCAAGAATAGAGGAATTGCTTTATATTAGGCTTGTAAAGCATTGCATCTTCATTTGACCTTTTGAGGTTCGAGTTGACAAAGTTTCCAGATGGTAAAAGAGTCTAAGGAGGCCGTTTCCATTAGGATAATGAACTAGAAATAAATGTCCATTTTTCTTAATTTGCATTTGAACAGAGATCTTTCACATTCACAATTTGATCCCTGGTCCCAATATCCCTGCCGAGAGCAACACTATTCGCGGAACAGAAGCACCAACATGTAGTAAATATGCCTCGCTGTCGAACTTCTCAGTTCCAGAGGTCCTTTATTCCTCACAAAGTTGGACTGTGGAACAGTATCCTGGAGGATGTCGAGCAACTGCAATTTAATATTTTACCTACATTTTTATTTATTTATTTGGTAATTTGTTTTTTTCTAATAACTTATCTCTTACAGTATTTCCCATTACCTTCTGTTACTTCAATTTGTATTTTAATATTTTTACCCTACATTTTTGTTATTTGTTTATTTATTATATTATATATATATTTATTTATTATTTATTATTTATTCAATTATTTTATTGGTTAATTTATATGTTTTTTTCTTCTAATAACTGATCTCTTTCTTTCAATTGAACAACATATTCTTTGGGAGCTTGAATTTCAAGTCAATGGCCCCTGTCCCTGTGGGTTTGCTCCATATGAATAGAGTTCATAATAATAATAATAATAATAATAATAATAATAATAATAATAATAATAATAACAATAATAATAATAATAATAATGGTTGCAGGTCCACAATAATATAGCATGCGAGAATTGATGTTTTATAATCAGTATTAAAAGCTTTCGAACCATGTGTTAGTTTCATCTTCAGTCAAGTGAACATTTTGACTTTTTTAAAGTCGTGATGTTCACTTGAATGAAGATGAACCTGACTCAAGGTTCGAAAGGTTCTAATATCCATTAAAGACCATCAACTCTCATTATCACCATTTTCGACAAGGAAAACTGTGTCCAATAATAATAATAATAATAATAATAATAATAATAATAATAATAATAATAATAATAATAATAATAACCACACACAATAATAATAATAATAATAATAATAATAATAATAATAATAATAATAATAATAATAATAATAATAATAGCCAGTTTTATCTTTAAATTCATGAGACATAAAAGTTTCTTTAACATCCCATCCCTTATTCTTCTTCTTCCATTCATTCCAGTACCGCCACTATCAGTTAGCATTAGAGGGACGAAACTACCGTGGGTAGGCGGTCACGAATATGCTGTAGAGTGCGAGGTTCGTGGTTCCAGACCTCAGCCAACCATTTCCTGGTGGAACGGAGACCATCGAATCCTGGAGTCAACGGAAAAGGTGAATTTACTATTTTTCTTGATATTAGTATCCTATATCTATGGACTATTTCCTTATGATAACTAAAAAGGTGAATATAGTATTTTTTAAGATTGTTTCCTACGAAGAGTGTCCTATCTCTAAGGACTACTTCCTCACAATAGCTAAAAAGGTGAACATATTTAATTTAAGATAGTTTCCCTTGTAGGAGCACCCTATACCTATGGACTATATCCTCATTATAACTAAAGGCGTGAATATATTTATTTTTTTAAAGATAGTTTCCAGAATTGTGTTATTATACTTTTGGATTTTTTCCAACTAAATGAAAATACTCCTTTATATTTTATCATATATATATATATATATATATATATATATATATATATATATATATATGCATATATATATCTATATATATATATATATATATATATATATATAGATATATATATATATATATATAATATTCTTTAAGATAGCTTCCTGCAAGGAGTATTCTGTACTATAGGGCTTTTCAAATCATAATGACTCATTAAAAAATGAATCCTTATCTCTGCTGGATTTTAGTAGGCTATTTGAATGTGAACACAGATCACAAATAATTGCACTTTCTCCTCACGTAATTCTTTAGTTTCACTCCACGTTTTTCATATGCGGGCATAGTGCTGTTTTGATATCTTTGGCAATATTATCAAATAAAAAATTGAAATGGGTTGAAAATATTTTCTATATACTTATTTTTGCTTAAAATCTAAAGAAAAATAGAAATGGGTTAAAATTACTATTGCTTTTTTTAAATATTTCTGCTTGCCTAAGTTCTGACATTATATTCCTTCGGTTTTTGCAAAATAAATAATATAGTATCTATTTTGAGACGTGTGTGGTATGTGTATCAAAAGTGTATAATTTTCACGCGTCTTTGAGTTTTCATGTAAGAGTTTCATTTCACATTTATACCTGACACCTAAGCATCTTAGATCACCTCCCTTAGACAGTACCTTCTAGAGCAACACCCAACCCCCAAACAGCATTGGCCTTTGTTCAATATATCGTTTTATTCCGATGATTCCTCACAAATTTTATTTATGTAAAGCAATGAAATATTCCACCATGTGATGGAAATGAATTTTGCAAAACGCTGTCACGTTGGGACGATATTCTAGATTGATAATCCACGAGGCAGGTGAATAAACCGCAACTGTAAATGGTGTTTGGCTAAGATTAAATTGAAATATATTGCATGGACAATTAAACGTCATTGATAATCAAAGGAAAATTATGTTGACTTTGCTTGGAAAAAATGTATGTAAGGTATCTAATAGGTACAAGCATTGAACTTGCTGCTAAGTCTTTAGAGAACTATTATGATGATGATGATGATGATGATGATGATTTTTAATATTATTATTATTATTATTATTATTATTATTATTATTATTATTATTATTATTATTATTCGGTATATCACAGTCCTCCAATTCGACTGGGTGGTAATTATAGTGTGGGATTCATGGGTGGATCTTGCCTCCCTAGGAGTCCATCACTTTTCTTTTTCTTCTTCTTCTTCTTCTTCTTCTTCTTATTCTTCTAATTATTATTATTATTATTATTATTATTATTATTATTATTATTATTATTATTATTATTGTTATTATTATTATTTTATTAGTTTTTTTTTTTTTTAGTTTTTTTTTTTTTTTTTTACTACTATCACAGTCCTCCAATTCGACTGGGTGGTATTTTATAGTGTGGGGTTCCGGTTGCATCCTGCTTCCTTAGGAGTCATCACTTTTCTTACTATGGTGTTCCGTTTTTTTTTTTTTTTCTAGGATCACACTCTTCTGCATGAGTCCTGGAGCTACTTCAGCCTCTAGTTTTTCTAGATTCCTTTTCAGGATCTTGGATCGTGCCTATGCTCCTATGATTATGGGTACGATTCCACTGGCATATCCCTATCCTTCTTATTTCTATTTTCAGATCTTGATACTTATCCATTTTTTCCCTCTCTTTCTCTTCAACTCTGGTGTCCCATGGTATTGCGACATCAATGAGTGATACTTTCTTCTTGACTTTGTCAATCAACGTCACGTCTGGTCTGTTTGCACGTATCACCTATTCTGTCTGATACCATAGTCCCAGAGGATCTTTGCGTGATCGTTTTCTATCACTCCCCTCAGGTTTGGTGCTCGTACCACTTATTACTGCAAGGTAGCTGATGTTTCTTGCACAGGCTCCAGTGGAGGGCTTTTTGCCACTGAATCATGCCTCTTTTTGTACTGGTTCTGTGCAAGTGCCGAGCATTCACTTGCTATGTGGTTTATGGTTTCATTTTTCATATTGCACTTCCTACATATGGAGAGATGTTATTTCCGTCTATCGTTCTTTGAACATATCTGGTTTCTTAGGGCCTGATCTTGTGCCGCTGTTATCATTCCCTTCAGTTTCCTTCTTTAGCTCTCCCTTTGTAGCCATTGCCAATTGTCATCGCTGGCTAGTTCTTTAGTCTTTCTCATGTATTGTCCGTGCATTGTTGTTGTGCCAGTCCTCTGTTCTGTCTGTCTTTTCTCCTGTCTCTGTATATTTCTGGGTCTTCGTCTACTTTTTTATTAGTCCTTCTTCCCATGCACTCTTTAGCCACTCGTCTTCACTGGTTTTCAGATTGCCCCAGTGCTCCGTTCTCAAATGTTTACGCAGTCCTCTATACTTAGTAGTCCTCTCCTCCTTCCTTTCGTGTTTTGTATAGTCTGTCCGTATTTGCTCTTGGGTGTAAGTGGCTTGTGTATTGTCATATGTTTCTGGTTTTTTTTCTGATCTATGCTGCGGAGTTCTGCCTTCGTCCATTCCACTATTCCTGCGCTGTTAATCTGATTTTTTACTGGCACTGCCCATGTGTTTATGCTTTTATCATATTTCCGGCGTTGAGTTTTGACTTGAGTATCGCCCTTGAGTTCTCTGCATATATTCTTTCCTGATCGTGTCCTTCATCTTTGGTGTTTTATATCCCTCCTTCCATTATTCCCCCCAGGTATTTGTATCCTGTCTCATCTATGTGTTTGATGTTGCTCCCATTCTGGTAGCTTTATCCCTTCAGTTCTCGTTACTTTGGGGCCTTTTGTATGTTGACTAAGGCGCATTTTTCTATTTCCAAACTCCATCCTGGATGTCCCCAGATACAATCCTTACCAGTCTGGATTAGGATAGTCCTATTTTCCTTTTGATGCTCTTTACCATACAGCTTGATTGTCGTCCATGAACATCAGATGGTTGATTCTGTTGCCTCTTTTTCTCTTGAGTTGGTACCCGGCATCCATCTTCTGTAGTACTTTTGTCATGGGAATCATGGCTACTACGAAGAGTAGTGGGGACAGTGAGTCGCCCTGGAAGATCCCTCTCCTGATATTAACCTCTGCTAGTCTTATTCCAGAGCCTGTAAGTATTGTATTCCAGTTGCGCATGTATTTTTGAGGAAGTGATGGTGTTTTCCTCTGCCCCACCCCATATTTTTCAGGCATTCTATTAGCCATGTGTGTGGTATCATGTCGAAGGCTTTCTTATAGTCTATCCATGCCATGCTTAGGTAGGTTTTCCTTTCTCCTACTGTTCTTCATTACCATTTTGTCTATCAGGAGCTGGTCTTTTGCCCCTACACTTCCTTCTGCAGCCTTTCTGTTGTGGTGGTGTGTTTGCCTCCTCTAGGTAGTTGTATAGCCTTTCCACTGATGATACCTGTTAGTAACTTCCACATTATTGGTAGGCAGGTGATAGGCCTGTAGTTACTGGCTAATATTTCCCTTACT
>NC_061100.1:30757212-30759712 GCF_015104395.2 Macrobrachium nipponense
AGGGCGGGGAGACAGATGAGTAGATGCTGGAGGAGGGTATTGGGGGAGGTGGAGTAGGGGAATAAGAGTTAATTACCCGTATAAACCCTCATTACACATCCTACTAGACTTATATCTCTGAAGTCACTCGACTCACTAAAGGTGAATGGTCTGCGTGGCTCTTGGGACGTCAACAGCCCTTGACGGGGCACACTGTAAGTTCAACAGTCAAGGATATCAAGAGACACGAGGGAAGGCTAAACAGACACGCACATAAGAAGAAAGGAGAGAAGAGAGAGAGAGAGAGAGAGAGAGAGAGAGACGAGAGAGAGAGAGAGAGAGAGGAGAGAGAGAGAGAGAGAGAGAGAGAGAGAGAGAGAGGAAAAGATTCAGTTTAAAATATCTACAGTCACAAGTTTCAATTAGTGTTTACACTGAGTAATGCAAATACTTTTTTAAATAGACTTATACAGAATACAAGATAAGAGTAAAGATAAACAATGTCGATCATTTATTCTACCCCAAAAAAGGCTACTATGCTTAATTATTTAAAAAAAAATATTAATCTATACCAGAAACAAATATACTTAATTATTGAAAAAAGATTACAGTGAAGATAAGAAAATCATCATTTCATTTTGTTTCTGTTCGGCTGTCATGAAATTAGTGAGGGCTCTCAAAGAATAAGCCATTATATATATATATATATATATATATATATATATATATATATATATATATATATATATATATATACATATATATTCAAAGGACCCTTACCCTAAATTATCACATTGTATTTATTTTATTTCTTTACCAATCCCTCTCATTTTCCCCAAAACATCCCTTCGACCTGGAACCCTCCATTGATAAAATCCCCAAATACTAAACACCTTTCCCATCTCCCATTCCGTTCCTTTCACGCCCATCCCACCATAGATCTCCCTGGACGGAAATGTGACGACGAGCAGGATCGTCATGGAGCCCAGGGCGTCCCAGGACGGGTCCCTCCTGAGGTGCATTGCCGAAAATACGCAGACGGAGACCGTGATTGAGGACGTGTGGAGTCTGGTGGTCCATTGTAAGAGATTTATTTGTCACCTCGTTTTTTCCCTCTGAGAAGAGAGAGAGAGAGAGAGAGAGTTTGGTTCATTGTAAGAGATTTGTCACCTCGTTTTTTCTCTCTGAAAGAGAGAGAGAGAGAGAGAGAGAGAGAGAGAGAGAGAGAGAGAGAGAGAGAGAGAGAGAGAGAGAGAGAGCGTTTAGCAAGAGATTTGTACTTTTAGGACAATGTATGTTTAACATAAATATATATATATATATATATATATATATATATATATATATATATATATATATATACTATGTAGGTTAGTTTCGATGGCCTTACTATAAAAGTAATGAAACGAGGGAGACGGAATCTTTATAAAACAGATACTTGCAAAAAAAAGTATGTTCATCTAATCTCTAATTTCCCTCTTTTATTAAGCCAATGGAGTTAGTGAATAAAGACATAATATTCTTGTTTCTGCACAAAGGTGGGACAGAGTTGACTTTACCTAATCATATATATACCATTTCCTGTGGGTAACGAAAATCCCTATCTGTAGCTATCTATGAAAATGGGTAATTATATATACCAGTTACCAACTAATAGCCATAGTTCTTTGTAATTAAACTTTGGGATTGCCTGAATCTTAGTCAGTTATCCAGCCAGAAATTTAACCTGGTTTATATCCCTTTCCCAGAGACCAGATCTATATAATTAAACTCTGGCATTGCCTGAATCTTAGTCAGTTATCCAGCTAGACATTTACCCTAATTTATCTTCTTTTCTCAAGGGCCATATAAATATATATATATATATATATATATATATATATATATATATATATATATATATATATATATATATATAAATAAACCCTGGGATTACCTGAATCTTAGTCAGTTATCCAGCTAGAATTTTACCCTAATTTATCTCCCTTTCCCAGGGACCAGATCTATATAACTAAACATTGGGATTGCCTGCATCTTAGTCAGTTATCCAGCTAGAAATTTATCCTGGTTTACCTCCTTTTCCCAAAGGCCAGATCTATATAATTAAACTCTGCGATTGCCTGAATCTTAGTCAATTATCCAGCTAAAAATTTACCTTAGTTTATCTTCTTTTTCCAGGAGCCACATATATAATTAAACCCTGGGATTGCCCGAATCTTATTCAGTTATCAGCTAGAAATATACCCTATTTATCTCCCTTTCCCAGGGCCAGATCTATATAATTAAACCCTGGGATTACCTGAATCTTAGTCAGTTATCCAGCTAGAAATTCACCCTAGTTTATCCTATCTAACCCCTTCCTAGGGTCGAAGAAAATCACTTTAATGTAGCTAACAATTCTTTCCTTCACTGCCGATCCAACAAGACGCGCCGACAGCTGTCTCTACATTTGGGTCCGAGTCGGATTCCTCCAACATCAAAGAAGGAGACGATGTTGTCTTCCAGTGCGCCGTGGTTGCCA
>NC_061100.1:30767212-30789712 GCF_015104395.2 Macrobrachium nipponense
GGCAGAAGTGCGTGAGGAGGCAAAACCCAAGGAAGGAGGAGGAACTCCTGCAGTAGAAGTAGGAGGAGGAGGAGGAAGAGAAGAAGGAGGTGGGAAAGGCGAGGAAGGAGGAGGGGAAGGAAGCTCAACAGAACTCGAAGGCGATGACTCATCCTCACTCGAGAACCTGGGCTACTCTCAGCTCGTCCCGGCTGCCTTGGGACTGGGCGCCGGCCTCATCGTCATCATATTCATCCTGCTGTTTCTCATCGTGTTCCGAACGTGTCACCCGCATCGCGCGCGCAGGACGGTGCCGTCCAGCACCGCTCTCTCCATCAGTGATCAGACTAGAAGTGTCCTTAATTCGCCAGTGGTTTCGACTAAACACTCCACCACCTGCAGTGAGAGAGAGCTCCAGGTGAGATTCAGTGAAAGGCAAAGGGTCAACCATGATGGCTATTGTCATATATTGCTGTTGGAATTTGAATTTGAATTGGAACATATGATTTAGGCCAAAGGCCAAGCTCTGGTAACTATGAGTGTTTTTTGTACTTAAAGTGTATTTTATAGTAGTCTGGTCATTTAAATTGTGCTTAGGATTAGGAATCGATGTGGAAATGGAGTCAGTGTGTTAGTTTCTTCATTCATTACTACTCTAATACTATTCTCCTTTTCATGTACTTGTTAATTCATTAACTTTCCTTTTTTTATTAATAAGTGAGATATCTTTTTTCTGTATTTCCCTTTATCTCCGACTACTTCTTCCTAATAAACACCATAATATCCTCTGAAGGCTCGAATTTCAAGTCAATTGACCCTATGGTGGGCTTGCTTCATATGAATAAGGTTCATCTTCTGAATAATAATAGTAATAATAACAATACTTAGGATATGATACTCTATACTGAAACTTCTGATTTCCTGTGTCTCTTCTTTACATCTTTGCACGGACAGATCGACTCAGATACCGAGGTTGACCCAGACATCATCCCTTTGCAAGAGGGATATAGCGACACAGGCTGTGCCGTGACCCCAGAATCCCAGCTCTCGTCGTCAGAGCAGGTCAAATACAGTAAAATGCCATCAGTCATTCCGTGTAAAGTAAGTTGCTGATGTTACCTCTCTGTTTTCCAGCGACTATCATACCCCGAGAAAGATTAATTGACATTTTTTTTTTCCATTCCTGAGGATTTCCTACGTTCTTTTGTATTACATAATTCCAACAATTTTTGTTTATAAGTTGAGCCTCTGAGACGTAAAGATCTAACATTATGGAATGTCTCTTTCAGGAAGACTAAGAATTTAGAAGATATTAAAATAAAATAAAAAGTAAGAGAAGAGAGTAAATATATTTGATCTCCTGACCACTTCTTCTCGTATATTAGTAATCATGCTATCCAAAATCCAGATCATTTCCCATACTTAATTGCCTTAGTTTTCCAACTCCTATGATTGGATTGGATAACAGTTAAGATCATTGTTTAATGAAATACTTATCTTGCTTAGAAATAATCTATTTGATGTATTTATAAATTAATTTTCTTAAAATTTAAATGTTTCTAAACATAAATTTTAACTCTCTTACAAACAAGAGTGAAGTGGACACTAAAAATCGTAAGTATCAGATTATCAAAATGAATGACGATCCATAGACGCTCTAGTTTTAAAAACAGAATAAAAAGAAAAAAAGGCCGACTCTCCCATTTCTTTCAGACCATATCGAAGTACAGCCCGCTGCCGATGTCTCCTTCGTTGCTGTCGAGGGTCGTCGACCTTTCCCAGCCCTCAGTCTCCACCTTTTGTCCCTCCTACAAAGAAGAGGACGGCCTCGTTCAAGAGGCCTCCCTACCGCCCCCGGAATCAAGTGGCTCTTTAGCCAGCGTCACGTTACACGCCACTCCTCTTTCCGCGCCGGAGGCGACGATAGCCACACTGGCTCACGGCGGTGGCGGCGTAGCGTACACTGAGGTAGCAAGGGAGATCACGCCTCCTTTCGAATACCAGGGTGATATGGACGTCAAAAAAGCGCTCTCCAAACAAAGTGTGGCCGAAGAAGAAGACGGATCGAGTGCTCCCTTGCTGGCGAAGAGAGAGAGCTCCGTTTAACGGTTATAAAAGATAGAACTGATCCGGTGTTTATACGATATTTTGTAATGCTTTTTTTTCTCCTATCGCGTGACTGAAACACTGACTCGACTTGACGATGCTGTGTTGCTAAATAAAAAAAAAAAGTATGTGACAATCATTTTGATACGTAAATTCAAGTACAAAGGAACTATTTATAGGATAGGGAGATTTTATACCGTTGGAAATATAATAGAAGTATAATAGCCTCAGTGGAGTGATAAAGGAACGTCTTGACTGAACGTACTTTCAACTCCAGCGTTTGCATTTCGCTGTGAAAATGTCCTTGAAGGAGGCTTCTAAAAAAACATCAGTGGAATGAGTGAAATCAAAATTAGTACTCGATCGAACGCATTCACGAAGTCTTCAGAAATATATCACATATTTTAATAATGGTGTAAGAGTGTACTACTACAAGATCTATGTTTTTATCGTAAAATAAATATCGTGCCTATGTGTGGTTTTCTTATTTTGCTCCCTTTGAAAAAAAAAAAAACAGTTTCTTTCTGATGATACATAAAAATGGAAAATACCAGAAACGCTCCTTCCTAACTTTCAGTTTTCAGTTGTTAAAGTTTTACAAAGCAATTTTGTTTTCTTTTTACTAAGAGTTTGTTGAGTTTCACTTCGCAATGCAATATTAATTCTCTTCTTCTCTTCAAAAACCTACGCTGAGGTACAAAGTCCAATGTATTTCCTACTGAATTATGGAAACAATAATAAATTTACTGCTTATATGTATATATATATATATATATATATATATATATATATACTATACATATACATATACATATACATATAAATATATATATATATCATAGATATAGATATATATATATATATGTATATATATATATATATATATATATAATATATATATATATATATATATATATATATATATATATATATATATATATATATGTGTGTGTGTGTGTGTGTGTGTGTATATATATGATGAACATAACATAATGAACAAATGTACAGGATATACCCAGAGTTATATCAACGGCTTTGTATGACTTTTTCCACCTTAATGGATGTGTCATGTAAACCGCTCCGTCGCAATTATTCTTTTATTCGACGAAATAAAAGGTCCATCTGGTTGAAAGTGATAATCGGCGACTGGAACAATGGCTTTTTCCCCTCTCTCTCTCTCTCTCTCTCTCTCTCTCTCTCTCGTCTCTCTATCACTCTCTCTTTACCTGAGCATTGAGGACTCACTTCAAATACGGCTGGAACTCTTATTTTTAAAACAAAAGAGTCGTCTCGCTCTCTGATACTCAGTCCACGGAAACCAACCTCTAAGGTTTCACGCTGTATAGTGGATGCTTTTAAAATAGGAAGCCATATTTCCCTTAAGCTTTTTTGTGTTCTTTCTTTCCATCGAAGAATTATAAGGGACAAAGGCTTTAGTATTGTTAGAATAATTGTGGTAAATATATATATATATATATATATATATATATATATATATATATATATATATATATATATTATATATATTATATATATATACATACACGCATTATATACATTACATACAATATATAATATATATATATATAATATTATATAATTATATATATATATATATATTATATATATATATATATGTGTGTGTGTGTGTGTGTGTGTGTGTATGTGTGTGTGAGTACTGAAAACCATGCACCTTATATAATCCTCAAAATAAGAATGAAAAAATATATATTTTGAAAACCTTCATATAACATATTCATATACAGACTTATTATCCATGTCATATTTCTCTTTTATTCAATTTTAGCTTGGGGAATCTCCATGTGGGATTTCAAATTTGCAATGATTTTTGGCAGACATGAAATAAACTGGCTTTCGTAGATATACAAGTCATAAGAAATTCATTATTACCAGATATAATGTAAATGTAATAGGAAAAAGCTTATATATATATATATTATATATATATATATATATATATACATACATATACAAAGAGAGAGAGAGAGAGAGAGAGAGAGAGAGATGTGAAGTTTATTTCTATATCACTTTTTCTTCAAAAAACCTTTGGGGGTATTAGCGATCATCTTTCATCATCTTTTACGAAACCGTCGGGCATATTGAGAGATCATTCACTTTTGAAACGGAAACAAATTCTGTTACGGGAAAATTTAACCAACAAAAGCAGCCGCTTTACAAATCTACTGTCAGGGAACTTAAATCATTATTTCCCTGGTTTTAAACTTCACGTAATCTGGTAAAGTGCTTAACAAGTCTCCAACTTTGTAAGTTACCTTCCTTCAGTGGGCCAAGAAGTTTCATTCCTCAATGCAAGTAAAATTCCTCTTGACTGTCAAATCGAGTGGCTTGTTCCAAGAACTATAGTCTTAAGCCAATGGGGATATTTAGTGATTAGTTCCTTTGTTAACTCTGGAAGTGGCGAGAGGGGAAACCTGAGGCAAGTTAAGCAATAGAAAGCCGTATTGTATTGATTTCCTGTTTAAACCTTTGAGTAAGGCTGATTTCGAAGATATGGAGGTTTTACGCGTTTAGAAAGTAGCCCAGGCTGAAATCTGTAAGATCATTTCTTTCATACTTTTGTCATTGATTCCTTTAGAATTGAGAGGATGAGGCGCAAATGGAGCTTCAAATGTCCAAGAGCAGATGCGATGATTTACAATCTTTTTGATAACTGAATTACATTCCTTTTATTTGTTTATTGATTCGTTAATTTATTTCTTTTCATTTTCCAACAACTGATCTGCTCTTTCTGTATTTCCTGTGACCTGTTTCTTTTTTCAATGAACACCATGATATTCTTTGGAAGCTTGAATTTCAAGTCAGTGGTCCCTGTGGGTGACATTGCTCCTTATGAATAGGGTTCGTGTTCTCAATATTAATAATAATAATAATAATAATAATAATAATAATAATAATAATAATAATATAATAATGTGGAAGTTACTAACAGGTATCATCAGTGAAAGGCTATACATTTTCCAACAACTGATCTGCTCTTTCTGTATTTCCTGTGACCTGTTTCTTTTTTCAATGAACACCATGATATTCTTTGGAAGCTTGAATTTCAAGTCAGTGGTCCCTGTGGGTGACATTGCTCCTTATGAATAGGGTTCGTGGTTCTCAAATTATTATTAATTAATAATAATAATAATAATAATAATAATAATAATAATAATAATAATGTGGAAGTTACTAACAGGTATCATCAGTGAAAGGCTATACAACTACCTAGAGGAGACAAACACCATCCCCTACCAACAGAAAGGCTGCAGAAGGAAGTGTAGGGGCACAAAAGACCAGCTCCTGATAGACAAAATGGTAATGAAGAACAGTAGGAGAAGGAAAGAACCAACCTAACGCATGGCATGGAATAGACTATAAGAAAGCCTTCGACATGATACCACACACATGGCTAATAGAATGCCTGAAAATATATGGGGCAGAGGAAAATACCATCAGCTTCCTCAAAAATACAATGTGCAACTGGGAATACAATACTTACAAGCTCTGGAATAAGACTAGCAAAGGTTAATATCAGGAGAGGGATCTTCCAGGGCGACTCACTGTCCCCACTACTCTTCGTAGTAGCCATGATTCCCATGACAAAAAGTACTACAGAAGATGGATGCCGGTACCAACTCAAGAAAAGAGGCAACAAAATCAACCATCTGATGTTCATGGACGACATCAAGCTGTATGATAAGAGCATCAAGGAAATAGATACCCTAATCCAGACTGTAAGGATTGTATCTGGGGACATCAGAATGGAGTTTGGAATAGAAAAATGTGCCTTAGTCAACATACAAAAAGGAAAGTAAACGAGAACTGAAGGGATAAAGCTACCAGATGGGAGCAACATCAAACACATAGATGAGACAGGATACAAATACCTGGGAATAATGGAAGGAGGAGATATAAAACACCAAGAGATGAAGGACACGATCAGGAAAGAATATATGCAGAGACTCAAGGCGATACTCAAGTCAAAACTCAACGCCGGAAATATGATAAAAGCCATAAACACATGGGCAGTGCCAGTAATCAGATACAGCGCAGGAATAGTGGAATGGACGAAGGCAGAACTCCGCAGCATAGATCAGAAAACCAGGAAACAAATGACAATACACAAGGCACTCACACCCAAGAGCAAATACGGACAGACTATACATAACACGAAAGGAAGGAGGGAGAGGACTACTAAGTATAGAGGACTGCGTCAACATTGAAAACAGAGCACTGGGGCAATATCTGAAAACCAGTGAAGACGAGTGGCTAAAGAGTGCATGGGAAGAAGGACTAATAAAAGTAGACGAAGACCCAGAAATATACAGAGACAGGAGAAAGACAGAAAGAACAGAGGACTGGCACAACAAGCCAATGCACGGACAATACATGAGACAGACTAAAGAACTAGCCAGCGATGACAATTGGCAATGGCTACAGAGGGGAGAGCTAAAGAAGGAAACTGAAGGAATGATAACAGCGGCACAAGATCAGGCCCTAAGAACCAGATATGTTCAAAGTACGATAGACGGAAATAACATCTCTCCCATATGTAGGAAGTGCAATACGAAAAATGAAACCATAAACCACATAGCAAGTGAATGCCCGGCACTTGCACAGAACCAGTACAAAAAGAGGCATGATTCAGTGGCCAAAACACTGCCCTCCACTGGAGCCTGTGCAAGAAACATCAGCTACCTTGCAGTAATAAGTGGTACGAGCACCAACCTGAGGGAGTGATAGAAAACGATCAGGCAAAGATCCTCTGGGACTATAGTATCAGAACGATAGGGGTGATACGTGCAAATAGACCAGACGTGACGTTGATTGACAAAGTCAAGAAGAAAGTATCACTCATTGATGTCGCAATACCATGGGACACCAGAGTTGAAGAGAAAGAGAGGAACAAATGGATAAGTATCAAGATCTGAAAATAGAAATAGAAGGATATGGGATATGCCAGTGGAAATCGTACCCATAATCATAGGAGCACTAGGCACGATCCCAAGATCCCTGAAAAGGAATCTAGAAAAACTAGAGGCTGAAGTAGCTCCAGGTCTCATGCAGAAGAGTGTGATCCTAGAAACGGCACACATAGTAAGAAAAGTGATGGACTACTAAGGAGGCAGGATGCAACCCGGAACCCCACACTATAAATACCACCCAGTCGAATTGGAGGACTGTGATAGAGCAAAAAAAAAAAAAAAAAAAAAAAAAAAAAAAAAAATAATAATAATAATAATAATAATAATAATTGGGAAAAACTCTCTATCGCGAGAGTATATAAAATGTTCTTAGGGGTCCACAATAATAACAATGATAAAAAGCTCGTGTATAATTCATAAACACTTAATAAAAAGCTTTCGAACCCTTCCTTGGGTTCATCTTCAGTTCGAAAAAACTTGTTTTGGACTGAAGATGAACCCAGGGAAGGGTTCTAAAGCTTCTATAAGTGTATATAAATTATACACGAACTTTTAACATTTTTATTATTGTTGACCCCTTAGAACAACAAACAAACAACAACAATAGTAATAATAATAATAATAATAATAATAATAATAATAATAATAATAATAATAATAATAATGATGATGATAATAATAATAATAATAATAATAATAATAGATATATTACTTCACCTAAGTGTCATATGCAGATATAGACCAGTTGGATACAATATAATACAATACACAAAATTTAGATGAACTAGATATAATGTTATAATAATAAACAAATACATTCAAACAATTGCTGATAATAGTAAAATGTTCTAAGGGGTCACAAATAATAAAAAATATTTCAGTAGTTCGTGTATAACTTTAAATTATACACGTACTATTAATTTGTTTTTATTATTATTGTGGACCCCTCGTAACAATAACAATACTAATAATACAGTTATTTTTCATTTACATAGATGCGCACATATTAGCACCACCAAAATGAAAGGAAGAGTATAAAAATTATAAATCTTAGGAAGGAAGAGATGATAAAGCAACAGATATGAAATCAGTCCCTCAGGGAGACCGAAAGGCAAGACGGCAGTCACGAAAAATAATGAAGTTTATTATCGGCGAAATCCTCTAACTCGGTGACAGATGGCGCTGGCGTTTTGAGAGATTATTATCCCAAGTTAATCATTCTTTTATTTATTATTATTTTTTTTTTTGCATCTCTCTCGAAAATAACAAGGCGAGATTGGGGCGGATTTTCAGTGAGGTAACACCTTCTATTCATTTATTTTTGGGATGAATAACACAACCAGACGCGCGATCATGGCTAACTTTAAAAATAAAAACTACTGAGTCTAGAGGACTGCAATTTGGTATGGTTTTTGACTGGAGGGTGGATGATCAACATACAATTTGCAGCCCTCGAACCTCCGTGGTTTTTAAGATCTAAGGGCGGACAGACAAAGCCATCTGAGTAGTTTTATTTTACCGAGAATTAGGTTGTCATGGGAACGGGATGTTTCAATGAAAATATGAGCCCAGTTGGTGAGGAAACATTGTAATTCAGTTTGTCATTTGGTCATTCTTTTTCCAATTAAGTTTCCTACTTGTTTTCAACCTCCTCGTGTTATGGACGTGTGTTGATGGCATGTTCATGACGTGGCGTACTGTACTCAAGATGTATCTTCAATACAGGACAGGATTATCAGAGAGCTACTTGAATTTATCAAGGTGTTAAAACCACGTAAATTAACAAATTACTTTACCATGATACGATGGACTACAGAAGTTATTTAAATCAAGGGTACAAAAATTCATATATTTTCCAGTTATCTTTACCATGATAAGATGGACTCCAAGGATTATTTAAAGCAAGGATACGAAAATTCTCATATTTTCCAGTGGCCTTTACCATGATAAGATGGACTCAAAACGTTATTTAAAGGAAGGGTACGAAAATTCATATATTTTCCGGTGGCACCTCACTCTGCTGTCGAAGGGAGAAATTGCTTTTCACGGGAGGATGATCTGAAACGGGCGGAGAGAAGAACCGCCTAACTTTTCCCACCAGACGCCCCATCAAAGTACACAGAGTTAAGCAAATTGAATTGCCATTTTGGACAGGGGAAGGTATTAAGTGGATCCCTCTCGTCGCCAGATTGAGATTGCTATTTTTTTTTTTTTTTTTTTGTTCACTTGTTTCATGGCAAGTGGATATTCAGGTGGGAAATTCGCCATTTTGCAATTCCCACACCTGCATTTTATTTCTGGGGAAAATGCGAGGGAAGTAGGGTGGTGGTTTCTTTCTGGCTTTGCGTACAGTGAATGGAACTGATTATCTCTCTTTCTCTCTCTCTCTCTCTCTCTCTCTCTCTCTCTGCTCTCTCTTGCTCTATTATATATATATATATATATATAATATATATATATATTATATATATATATATATATATATATATATTATATATACATATATATATATGTGTGTGTGTGTGTGTGTGTGTTGTACGTATTCTCCTATTAGTTCTTTCTACTCCTCCTTTGGCACATTGTTACAGAATTGCTAAACCTTATGTGAGCTCAAAATAGTTTAAAAAGGTTCAGTCACTCTCCCGTTGATCGTATGCATATTTTAATTTCGTTCTTTGTCCTTCAAATTGACTGGGGAACACAACCTTCAGAAACTCTATGAGAGCGAACGAGTTGCAAAATAAACTATTAAACCAGAAGCTCCCATAATAGTGCTACTCTGATATGAAGATTGGCTTGTATTGTAGGTCTGATGATATTTGCGAGATTTTTTTCTTTTTTGAAAGATTATTATAATATATTTAGAACGTGGATTTATACTGCACTATGTATGATTGGAAATGATTTAGATCACAGCTTACTAAGAACCCTACGTATTTCTCTCTCTCTCTCTCTCTCTCTCTCTCTCTCTCTCTCTCTCAGATATATATATATACTATATATATATATATATATAATATATATATATATATATATATATATATATATATATATATATATATATATATATATATACATTATATACATACAGACAAGCAACATAGAAATACACAGGGAAAAGACCGAATGAATAAGATAAAAGGGAAGTTCGACAACAGTTAACAAACATAGGACTATTAGCTCCCAAAATACCGAATCGACAATGGCCCTATTTGTACAATGACTAAGTAATTCCCCTATTGTGATCCACGAGCCGTAAAGTTGGAAAGTCAGTGTGTTTATTTTTCATCTATTTTTCTCTTATTTTTTTAGCTGAGAGGAAAGGTCATTCGCAGGCAAACAAAGTTAGCAGTTTATGCCTCATTTATGAATGAATGTGTTCAAGTTGTCATATATATATATATATATATATATATATATATATATATATATATATATATATATATATATACCCTATTGTTATGGAAGAAGCCCACAGTAACCTTTTCACTTGAGGTTCAAGCTTCCTAAAGAATATCATATAGAATGGTATGTGAAAAGCCATAAATAGATATGAATAGCATATTTGGTGATATAAGTCCCAAAAGCATCCTAAACATGACGGTAAGAAGGGTATAGCGAGCATTGAAGGATAAAGAGAGATTGCCAAGAGCAATGGACTTCAGCTTATCAGTTTTCCATGCTTGAAATATCAAAGTAATTACAGAGGTAGTCGTTTTCAAAGAAGGATATCTGTAGATGCTCTTCGACGGCTTCAGGTGGATTGAGTCAAGGGAAACCAAAGTTTTTTTTGGGGGAAATCAACACATAATGGGAGGAGAGAGAGAGAGAGAGAGAGAGAGAGGCGGGGTGGAGAGAGCGAGGAGCGAGAGAGAGAGAGAGGAAGCTGAGGAAAGCTTGGAGATGAAAAAAGTCAAACGTTGGCTGTAATTCTTTACCTGAATCTGATGAGTTTCTTATGACATGTGGGATTTTTGCTTACTCCGGGGGTAAGCCTACAAACTACTTTGTTTTTGTTGTTGTTGCTGCTTTTGTTGTTGTTCTTACTGTTCTTGTTCTTGTTAGGGGGATATGAATGCCCTGTGGAAAAGCCTAAAATGGTCTGAAAAAGGTATTTTACGTTGAGTTAGAAATACAGAAATTTTAGAATAGGATGCTTATGATTTACTTATGAGAATGAGATTGTAAAAATAAATAATGTGCTTGTTAAACAGTACAGAATAATTATTGCTAATAAAATACTGAGAATTTACTTTACTTTTTGTTGGTGAAACAACGCGCTATTTGGCCATAGATTTTAGCATGAGCCCCTTATATATATATATATATATATATATATATATATATATATATATATATATATATATATATATATATATAAATATATATATATATATATATATATATATATATATATATATATATATATATATATATATATATATGTGTGTGTGTGTGTGTGTGTGTGTGTGTGTGTGTGTGTATGTGTGTGTACACACATAAGGAAAGTATTTTCCAATTTTAACTACACTCCTTCCTGCTTACAAGGTAGAAGTGTTGCAACAAAATAAAAAAAAGACTATTATCATATTCAATTTATTAGGCAGACAACTGTTTTAGCCGTCATGTATGTGTGCCTCCTAAAATATATTATATATATATATATATACATATATATATATATATATATATATATATATATATATATATATATATATATATATATATATATATATATTACACATAGTAGAAAACGTCGAATCCACAGTTTCGCGACGAGGGGGTGTTGGATACACTCACGAGGGTCGCAGACGCTGAATAATGGTGCTTGCTGAGTTGTTTCGAGGTGGTTTACGCACTCGACCTGCGTCTACAACTCGTCCATGAAAGTGTTTACAAAACACTTACATGGAAACCATGAGGCGGTTCGAATTCCGCCTACAGTGGAGACTGTTACAGTCCTGCCGCTGGAGGATAGTGACGAAGATGAGTTTTTCTTTAATGAACGTTACACAATTCCAATAATAGTGATCATGCTAGGTGTTATACTGATCACAATTTGTGCGCTAGAAGTTCTTAAATTTCTGTGCATCGGGCGAGGCACAAGGGCTCCAACAACAGACGTAGCCCTAAATCATGTTGCAAATTGATACATTGTGCATTTGTTGCTGATATGGTGTGCGACAGGAGTGCACAAAGGACATAGGTGGCCAAGCCATCTTACAGGTATGAATTGATGTTTTAGTGAATTATATATCATGTGCCCTTGCTTGGAGACAGAGTGAGCTGTATAGGCGTCCTCCTTGAATGAAGGAATCTGATGCGTATGAATTTTTAAGCTGGAGGCTGTCCGTACTGTTGCCATGTGCAGTTTGAAGTGTGGTGGGTATGTACATTCGTTTGTATGGATGTCATAGGTCTGACCGATCGAGGCACTTGGGGGAAAGACACTTTCCTTTGTGATAGGAAGAAAGACGGCTGAGCGAACGCCAGGTGTCGGGAGAAAACCCCCCATCTTAAAGATGGGCTCTATCCCATGATATTAGAGACGGGATTCTCTAACTTGACTAATACGATGTAACATTTGACATTTTGGGTCTGGGAGTGAATACTTAGCAAGGAGAGTGGAATGATAACAAAATAGTTTTCTTTGTGGGGCAGACTTGGATTTTATCATTATGACCTATTAATAATTTTGTTCTATTTTATGTTCATTTGATTTGGGTAATAAATAGTATATTTTTGTATTTATGTGAGCCTAATAGCCTAGTGACATGCTTGCAGATAGAGGGCGCCGCCTGCTGCCTAAGGTAAGAATTGTTAATCTGTGTAGTTTTATCAAAAGGGGGGGCTCGATTTATGTATAGATATCTATACATATATATATATATATATATAGATATTAAAAATATATATATATATATATATATGTATATATTATTAGAGAACAATCAAACATTTTTCCTTCCTGAAACGCTGGGTTTATAGGGCTGTAATATTTTCCCACTTTTTTTTTATTATTTTTGGTCTGGTACTACACGTCTCTTTCTCTCTCTCTCTCTCTCTCTCTCTCTCTCTCTCTCTCTCTCTCTCTCTCTCTCTCTCTCTATATATATATATATATATATATATATATATATATGTACATATATATACATATATATGTATATATATTAGTCTCTTCGCTTTTGCGAAAGACTGTTTGTTTCTCCTTACGACTGTCATTCGTAAGTATTTCTGGTTCCTTCCATCTCCTATGTGATATCTTAGTAGAGTGGTTCTTCTTAACTAAAGGAGAGGATTCAAACAGATAAGTTGAAAAAAGGTATAACAACTTTATTCTGTAACTCCATAATAAGAGAGACAGTTCGGTCGGGAGACCGATATGTTTGATCGCTGGTACAGAACTGACATTCTAAAGCATCACTTCGATAGCGAAACATTAGCTATCTCAGCGATTCATATAAAAACATACGTAGTCCGCCGGCTCAGAAGTTACAAGTTTCCGGCGTAGGTTAACAGGTCAACCGCTTCCCATGGAAGTTGTTGTGCAAAGTTATCAGTAATGCAAAACGATGACATATGTAAACAGATTTAAACCAGGCTACTGCAGACAGCGCATAGCGTAATCTAGATCTGCATTGGTCACGTAGGACCCTCCTAATGCCATGACCTCAGGTCATGGGTTTTTATTTACAGATTCTGTAATACTAAAAATGTATTTATTACATTAGTTAGGCTCGGTCAGCTACCATTCAAGCCTTGAATAACAAAAGTTACTTTAAACATTGTTTCTTAGGAGCGTGCTCGTAACATATGTTTAGGTATAAACATAATAAGTGATTAAATGCATAAAAAGGTTCTGTTACATACCCTTTTTGACATATTCATAAACAAAGATAAATGCATGGAAAATCTAGATCCATGTTTGGTAATAATAATGATTAGGTACCCAAAAATAATAAAAAGGTAAAAATCAAAAGATTAACATGTATACATGATTAATATGATAATAGGTAACCTGATTAAGAATAGTGGTTACTGATAGATTATGGGGGTAATAGGTAACTGATTAAGAATAGTGGTTACTGACAGATTATAACATGATCATGGATAATTGTTAAAGAGTACTTGTCACTCTTTGTAATAGGTAAATATAATGGTACAGTTTAATATATAGGGCTGGTATATTTTATTAGGTGCCCGAAAAATACCTTTAGGAGTATATTAATGTATAAGATTGGGCTATAATATTTTATAGGTGCCCGGGAGATACTTAACTGTTCAAATGCAAAGGTGTGAGTCTTCTTGTCCTACATTTTTGCCAGCATACAGACCGCTTTTCACACACAACACAATTCCAGACAATTTCCCTAGGCACAAAACGAAATGGCCAGTTTCAGGCGGCCCTAAACTCAAACGACTTGAGTTTAACGGGTACGTCATCTGGATGGGACAATACGTTTCCTTGGAGATCCTTCTGTGTACGCCTCAGCCTACGCCAAGCAAACATGTTGACGGCGATAAACCAATATGGCCGTCACGCTGAACACGGCCAGCAGAATGTAGTAACGAAGATTTTCTCCACCTGCATAAGTCGGTGACGCGTGGTTCATCTCAGCCAGTTGCGTCAAACGATGAGCCACCCGCGCGTTGTATGGGAGAGGTAGTGATGGGATAATTGTAGACGCCCAAGTATAGTTCGCAAAATACGCCGTTCTCACGTATTATCGTGTTGACCCCTCTGACGGTGTAAGTTTGTAGATGTCCCCGTACAACCATCAGCTGCTACAAAGATTGGGGAATGGGCGGTGGTCCCATCTGGGCATACGACATGGAAACCGGCTTTGTCGTAACGGATCCAGGTACCATTATTCATTCTGTAATTGAATTTATTACTGTAAAAGGGATAAAGTTTCCCAGACAACCTTCGTTCTTGTATGAGAGAGAGAGCCGTTTAGCACTATGCCTAACTCACATGAATCCGTTGATATAGGATAGAATTCAAAGAGTCAGCTGTACAAATTTTATTATTCATGGCTTCTGAACAGTGAGTGAGTTTATCTAGTCTTTAATGACTGTAAATGATTTCCTATCAGAAGAAATCAGAACATGCCCCGTCAAATTGGATATTACTGGACTTGAGTTATTCGTCATGAAAGTAGGAAACGGTGCTATTTTGTATGATTGCCAAGCATCGGAAGAATCAAAAGGTATAGTGATCATAATCCTATAATTTTCAAACGGCTGGACTGATATTAGGCTAAATAATAGAACTCTACTTTATGGGCGTCTAATAAAGGAATATAACCTAGTTTCTCCCGTCCGTTTTCCAAAGTTAACGTCAGATCTTTAATAGGCATGAGGTGTGGAGATAACACACCCTTTGTCGCTAACGTAATAGCTTCTACATAATCTTTTGATTTCTCAATAAAATTTGATATTTTCACACGGATATGATCTATTTTCGAAACTATAGTAAGCTAACGTAGCCAGCAAATGTTAACTTCCATAACCTGATCGATACTATTTGAATGTTCGTTTACTATACTCATTATTTGATTGATTGAGATAACTGACTGCGAAGTTCAGACAAAGCTAATTCGGTTTTGTGTTGCAAAAACTCAATTCTTTTATTTTGATTATTTATCTTAAGGCGATTTGAAATTCCTAAGCCTAGATTCGCAGCAGATCCTAAGATATTTAGTCCAGCCAGAATAAGCGGGTTGCGGCGTTCGAGATTATTGTGCCGCACAGACCACATCAGCAAGTCACGAGCAAGTTCCTCTGCCTCGGCAGTTTTATTTTGTATGTCATAAGACAACATTTCCGCGACGCTTAGGGTTTGAGCTAGCGAAATCTCTGAGTTAGCATGAAAATTACGTTGGTGCATTTCCTTAAGCGAAATGGCAAACCTCATCAGGTCATTCTTTAAGTTAAGGACGTCATCTTCAGGCAAAAATATGGCCTGCATATCCACTTCTATGACTATATTACTTGACACTATAAAAACGTCGTCTGTTCTCTCGATAATCGAGCGATGATTAAATTCTATTTCTTTCGTCTAGCGCTCTTTCCATACAACAAAGATGTCTGAACACACAATATCACTCCTAACAATAACAGATTCATTTTTGAAAACCTGCAATGAGTAAAATATATGTAATAACTCGTGTAAAGAATAGGTTTACATACAAATATGATTAATATATATATATATATATATATATATATATATATATATATATATATATATATATATATATAGATATATATATATATATATATATATATATATATATATATATATATATATATAAATTATTACACAAGTTTTCATAAATACAACCATTTTTTTCCCTCACTCCATCTACTTTTCTTTAGATTCTGATATGTGCCAATGGAACTATTCTCACATCAGTGGGTTTGGATACATTTTTGAACCCTAAATCTATTCTTCTTCTTCCTAGCTTAAACCCATTTTTATATGGGGTCGCCATTACGAATGAGTCGTCTCCATCGATTTCTGTCTTGTGCCTCGTTCTCATTTATACCTTTCAATTCCATATCTTCCCTTACACAATCACGCCATCTCTTTCTTGGTCTTCCCTTCTTTCCTTCTAACCCTGCACTTCCATTTCCATCGTATGTCTTCCAACATGCCGTTCCTCCCTTCGTAACAGGTGTCCATACCATCGAAGCCTTCCTTCCTGTATTTTCTTCGATATTTCAGCTACCTTTGTTGATCCTCTTATATACTCATTTCTAATCCTATCTTCCCTTGTTACTCCCGACATCCATCTCAACATTCTCATTTCTGCTACATCCATCTTCTTCTCCTCTGTTTTCCTCATACTTGCCGTTTCTGTTCCATATAACATTGCTGGTCTGACCACCGTCCTATGGAACTTTCCTTTCAATTTCAGAGGGACCTAAATCTATTGGCCGTTAATATTTCTAAATGTTAAACGGGCCTTCAAACTTAGGTGTCAGTTTATAATTTAAACCTTTAGCGTACGTATAACCTTGTTATGTATACCTGATCGCCCACGGCATATGTTCTAGTTGGCTTAGCTATTTTATCATGATTTTTTTTCATTATTATTTGTGCTTCTTCTAGATTCTTACGAAGTATATTATATCGACTTATGCTTGCATCCATAACATCCTTTAGAGGATTTGATAAATTAGTTGTAGGCGTTAGTACATGGAAAGGTGTTCTAGCTGGGATACCGTACAGTGCCTCGTGTCGGTGTCATTTTAATAGACACATGATACGATTGATTAAGTGTGCTTAGTACCGCAGGTATGGCAATGTCCCAGTTGGGGTCTGCCCCCCCTAAGGTGACCCTTAAAATGTTTAAAACCTTACGATTTGCCCTTTCCACTAGCTCATTAGACTCTGGGTGATAGATCATGGTATTGATTTTCTTTATGCAAAGGAATTCGCACAAGGAGTTAAGGAAATGATTATTGAACTCCCCGCCCGAGTCTGATATAATGGTGTGTGGAATTCCATGTTTACAAATGTAGCACTCGTAAAACTTTCTAGCGCACTCGACTGCGGTTTTTGTTTTAAGCGCTATCAGTTCTGTATATCGAGTCAAAGCATCTATGATTACTAGGAGGTGCTTATTTCCTCTGTCTGACTCGTAAAATCCTGTTAATAAATCTAAGTGTACTCTTTCAAAGGGTTGATTTGGCACGGGGTAAGCCCCTAGGCTGACAGGTGTCTTCGTGTGCCCTTTGTATTCTTGACAAGTGCGACAATTTGCTATGTGCTTTTTTATATCTGTAAGCATCGTATGCCAATAAAATAAGGATTTGGCTTTCTGTGACATTAGGGAATAACCCGGGTGCCCATGTAGTGGATTTTCATGCAACCATTTTAAGACAGTGGGTATGAGTGAGATAGGTACCACCACCTGGTTGTTATTCAACTGTGGTGTGTTGCGGGTTTTCCTCGTCACGGATCTACACAGGATATTATCTTTGATGATATAATTCTGCTGCTTATACTTTATGTATTCCTTTTCCTTCGGATTTCCGTTTAACGCAATGATGATTTTTTCTATTTGCGGATCTTTTCTTTGTTCCGTCTGTAATAGTTCAGCACTCCAGCCCAGATCTTCCTGTTCAGATATAGTTTTAACAATGGGCGTGGAGGTTGATATATCTATTAATTCAGCTAATGGCTCGGTACAGATGAAGAGGGGTTGCGTGATAATGCGTCAGCAATGATATTTGCTTTCCCAGGTAAATACCCGATCCTCGCGCCAAAGTCCTGGATGATCATGTGCCACCGAGTTCGCTTAGGGCTGTGACTAAAGCCTTTAAAGAAGTCGGTTAGGGGCTTAAGATCAGTGAGAACCTTGACGGGATAACCGTATATTATAAATTTAAAATGCACGAGTGAATTAACAATAGCGAGCCCTTCCTTGTCTATTACTGCATATTTACTTTCGGAAGGTCTCAGTTTACGTGAATAAAAAGCTATAGGGAAAAACTGTTTATTATATTGTTGAAGCAATACCCCACCTACTCCTAGGTCTGAGGCGTCTGTTGCTATGAAGAATTCCTTACCGAAGTCAGGAAATTTCAAGATAGGAGAACTACACAGTTCATCTTTCAATTTATCGAACGCCTGATGAATTTCAGACCATATGAAATCTACGCCCTTTTTATAAGATCGGTTAGGGGAGCGGCTATGATGGAGTAGTTCCTAATGAACCTCCTATAGTATCCGCTACACCCTAAAAATTGCTGTATTCCCTTGACGTTAGTAGGTATCGGAAAGTTACGGATAGCCGATACCTTATCATGGACTACTTTAAGACCTTCACTAGAAACTGTGAAACCTAAATAGACTAGTTCTGTTTTAAAAAATTCACACTTACTTATCTTTACCCTTAAATTATGCTGCCTTAGTCTTTGTAGCACTAACTCTAATTTACGTAGATGTTCTTCTAATGTATTGGAAAAGATTACTAGGTCGTCCATGTAGGCATGTAGGATATCTCCTAACAGTCTCCAAACACAATGTTTATCATTCTAGTAAAAGTTATGGGAGCACAACGTAAACCAAAAGGCATACGCAAAAATTCATAATGTCCCCTGGCTGTGCTGAAGGCAGTGTATGGGATACTCTCTTGTTCCAACGGAATCTGATGAAATCCTTTTAGTAGGTCCAAGCTGGTGAAATATTTGTTCTGACCTAGTAGAGATAGGATATCATCAATACATGGAACTGGGGAATCAGCCAGGGATTGTTTCTTCATTTAAACGACGAAAATCGACGCATATCCGCCAAGTTCGATCTTTTTTCGGTACTACTATTAACGGAAAATTATAAGGGCTGTTTGATCTCCTAATGACTCCTTCTTTTAGCATTTTACCTACTTCCTCTGTTATTTCATTCTGAAATTTCATAGGAAGTCGGTACGAAGGTACATAGATTACTTTCTGTTTGTCCTTGAGCCTTATTTGATGCTCGATGACATCCGTTTTTCCTAAGGTTCCATCCGTAGTGGAAAAAACATCATGATATTCAGTTAAAAGATTCAAAAATTTCTGCTGAATTTCTTCTTCTTGATGTCCTTATTGATTTTGTTCTTTATAGATTGCAAAAGGGATTCATCCGCAACTGATTGAGCGTGATTTATCTCAGCTACGGTAAGAATGCGATGTTTATAGACTTCCGCATCCAAGATATGTTGATTTTTGTGGATTACTAAAGTGGTATTCAAATGATTACAGACTTCGATGTGACATTGTTGTTGTGAGCCGACTGTATAAATGGCTTGTGTGACGGATAATCCGTGTGTTTTCAGAGTTTTCGGAAAGGATTAACGTTTCAGATCCTGGCAAGGTTTTCTTTACACGCACTAATATGTTCGAAGTTACGTTCGGCTCGAGAGTTTGCGTGCAAGCTGATATTACGGGCGAGCGAGAGTTCTGTTGGGTTGCATGTATTATTTCTTGGTTCATGAGACAGGTGATTGGTTCTTCAATGTAAGTGACTACTCTGTCTGTCTCTTTATTATCTAAAACTGATTTTAGGGTATTAGAAGACTTATAGAATTTTCCTTTGATATACACGCCGTGTTTTGCAGGTGCTAAGATAATATTTTGAGTGCCCATAGACGGGTATCCGATAATTACTGCGGGATACATATTAATGTTTTGTACAACGATAAAGGTATCGGAAAACAAAAACGTGCGCTACCGACCTTGTACTGAACATGAGTTACTCCTACCACATTTAATTCATTATTTCCTATGCCTGAGAGCCTTATTCCGGACTTCTCTATAGGGAAGTTTGAAAAGAGTAAATGATGAGTCCTTAAATCCATGATATTACGTGGACTACCAGAGTCAAAGAACAAAGTGAATGACTTATGGTCCAAATTTACTGCATGTAAGGTTGGTCGTAACTCGTCTTGACTAATAATTGCATGAATTTGTTGCAAATCTACGGGAACCTGCACAGATTTTTTTGGATTCGGCCGTGTGTTTCATAGGAAAATCAATTGCCTCACAATGATCTGATAAATGATTAAACTGATTATTTGATACAAAAGATGTTGATATTGATGACCCAACATCGCCCTCTCCCCCCTTAGAGCGAACTACATGGTATTTGCTTTGTTTAGCACACCTTGAAAATTCGCTTGACCTTGCAAGTTCTGGCTAGACGGCCCAGGAACAGAGGTACCTGAAGCACGATTTGTTTGTTTATGCTGTTGTGCAGCATTGCCGTTTGCTTGTTTCTTTTTATAGTACTGAGGACCCTTCTTTTTATTTGCACTGGCAACTGGTTGCGTGTTAGGTAGGATTCTGCTGTTGATTCCTCGAGTAGCAACGATTATATGAATGAGTGGAACTATTATGTATTGAACAAAAACGCGTCCGACAGTCTGAATTCATGTTACCTGGTCGTTTACAGTTATAACAAACCATCCCTGCAACTTGATTATTATTATGTACCACGTTTACTTGTTGTGGCTTATTCTCATTTTTTGCAAAAACTTGAATGAGCGAAGGATCTAGGTCGGTACATTTAGACATGTGTTTTTTGATTTGTTTATACACATCTAATTCCGTACTGCTGGGCTGCAATTTTTTGTCAAAACACCGCACTAAAGCTTCAGGCAACATTGCAGTAATACTCGTAAGGTAAATTAAACGGATAAAATCTTTCACGGCGATTCTGGCACTCGTAACCCACCCGGAGTTACTTGAACTAACTTGATATTCATTTAGCCGGTCGGCAATTAGCGCCGCCCGCTCGACAACATTAAGCTGAGTCATGGAGGCTTGGTTAAGGATATTTCTCAATGCCAATACTACATCTAAAGCCTCTTCACCCCCATACACGGCACGTAATCTGATTTTGAACTCGTCCCATGTAGTCGCCTCTTGGAAAGAAACACCCCTTAGATAAGCACTTGCGTCTCCTTTAGCAAAGTCTTTAAGCTTTTGGCCTCCTGTAAATTGTACTGCTGGGTCTGTGATGCTTTTTGCATTTAAATGAGCGTCTACAGATGAGATCCATGCCTCAACATTTTGAGGCAGGAACCCATTGACCCGACCTTGAAAAGGGACAATTGCTGACCTCGCGCTCACGAGAGTCACCACATTGGGGTTGCCAGCCGGAGTAGTTGCCAAGTTCACTTTTACTTTTTTCTTATCACTTCTATTCCTTGCGGTCCTATCAAAATATCTATAAGAGTACAATCGACCACTACGTAAACGCATATGCAATATACTGTATAAATGTGTTATAGCAATAGGAAAATCCCCCAAAAGATACAAAAATACAGATAATTTGATAAAAATATTATACGGAGAATTCCTGCAAGAAACGATTAGCAACAACGAGAAGAAAAAAAAAAATCTGCGGGCAAGAACTCGTAGTTGAAGATTGATTCTGTAATGAAGGAAGATTAAGATGGCGAACAACTCACCCCCAGAATACTGGACGATCAACTCCTGATGAACAACACTTCACTGAGGAAAAAACCTGAATAGATAAAATGGTACTTATCTCAGGATTATATGCTGAAGGATTGTTGACATGGGATGACGTCACAGTTCCTGTCGAGAGAGAGAGAGAGAGAGAGAGAGAGAGAGAGAGAGAGAGAGAGAGAGAGAGAGAGAGAGAAATAAGATGATAGAAGTTAAAACAAGAAAAACAAAAAACAAAATGTCTTGACGTGTCGTACCAGACCAAAATAATCCAGCTGAGCTTTCAAAAAAAAAAAAAAAAAAAAAACACCCTAAAATACGTTTGCACAGAGAGCACACAACGGAATTCGTCCCTGAATATAAATGGGAATGTACCAGTAGTAAGTCTGAAATGAGAGAGAGTAGCATAATGTGCAAATAAGGGCTGGGAACCTAAATGGAATTACAGATAATGAAGTGGTAGGGGGAATTCGATGAGTATCTCGTGTTCCTGAACGCA
>NC_061100.1:30797212-30819712 GCF_015104395.2 Macrobrachium nipponense
AGATAATGAAGAAGAGGCCTCTTGGGCGGTCAAGAAATTCTATCACATGCAGGGAAAAGTAAGTGTAATATTTTGTTATAGAGATGACGTTGCATAAAGTAAGCAAGCAATCAAATAAGACCATTAACATTGCATTATGCAAGGTGCTTTATATCTTGGCTGGGGAAATATTATATACGCAAAATATGCATTTGAGTAAGTTATATTTGTGTCAAATTTTCATGAAACCTTGAAGTTGATTTTCTCATAACACGCTTTTCATGAATTTAGTTGTACTGAATTGGCAAAAAAATCACCATTATTCAAAATATCAGCAATAATAAAAAGTAATAGTTCTGTGTTGTTTTTAGAATACTTTCAAAGTTAGAATTCGATTTTATGTGTGTTTTTTTAATAGGTTTAAATTTGAGCGATTTAGACCTTATGTCTAAGATCTTTTAATTATGATTTTACTGTCCGTTTTATTGGAATTATGGGCGAAAGTTTGTAAGTACATAAACTTCAAATATATGTGAAAAATGTGCGAAGGAATTAAAAGAAAAGTGTAATAAATTTCAAAGATTCTTTAAAAACAGAAAAACACCTATAACTAAAAATATGTTCAGTTAAATTAATTGAAATATTCTTTCAAAATGTCTTTAACATTGTTAACAAACTTTGATCAAAGTTTTGGAAGTCCAAATACAATGTTTACGTGAGTGAATAGTTAAGTTATCACTTTAGAATGTTCACAGAAGGCTTACATTTACATATCTATAAATATCTGCATAATTATAAATTAGTGCACTAACACCTAAACTTCCAAAATGCAGAACTTGTCATCACCAACTGCCTTGGTCTTCTAGAACAAATTTCTCTCTCAGATTTCGTATGTCAACTTTAAAAGCTCTGCTTTTCTTCTTGCCTTTTCATTTTCTTTTTCTTCCTTAACCTTTAAACCCTTTCTTCTCTCCCTTCTTGCTCTCTCTTGGCTTCTAGTTCCACTCGATTGGCCAAACCTTTGATGTGCCACTCCCTGAAATTACGCGATGTGCTCTTCCTTGCGTGGACTTTGTATTCCTTTTTCCATTTTCTTTGATGAGTAGCAGTATGGGTCCTTCGTTTCTCTCTTGATCTTAACGCAAGCTTGCTAAGACTTTTATTAAGACATGCTGAGACATTTACTGTCTTAGTAAATGTCTCAGCATGTCTTAATAAGACTTTTATTAAGACATGCTGAGACATTTGCTAAGACTTACTAAGACTTTTACTAAGACTTTGGCTTCCTGAGATTCAAAGTCTTAAGCACCTTTGCAAAGTCGATTTGATTTATAATAGGTCCAGATGTTAAATGAAAGGCAGCATCCATTTTGTTCAAATGAGCTGGTATTATAGCAACACAGGAATGAGTAGTTTCTCCTTGACATGGCTAATCATTTATAAAATCCATGTCGCCTATAATAACTAAATAAGTTTATTGATTCATTAACCAACAGATAAATAAATAATGAAATAAATGTGATATATTCTCCTTTTATTTATTTAAGATTTTGGAGAGAAAGGATTTCACAAATAGCAGTTTTTCAAAAAAATATCAGAATGAAAATACCCGAATTAGATGGTCACAATGCTTATGTATATCGTCATGTAATTACCTTATTCCATCTCATATTTCATATTAAGAATGTAGAATATCCTTATATCTTATCTTATATCTCCAATTAGGTTTTCAGAGTATATTTATTCCCACTGCTTGAAAATTAAAAATTTTATAATGAAGTCTAAAAACCCGAATAAACCAACGGTATTAACATATTAATGAAAAACAGATTGAATATATTCTCTTTCGTAAATTATCACATAATCTTATTACTGGGAAACTAATCCTCATGTGAAATCTTTGGTACTCTAGATGCTAGCAGACCATATCCTGTGTCCTTTATATATATTAGATAACGACGGAAAAGGGTCGTATTTGATCTTCATCTTTAAATATATTTACTTTTTTTAAAAGCCAATATTAATTATTATTATTATTATTATTAGTATTATTATTATTATTATTATTTTATTATTTTATATTATTATTATTATATTATTATTATTATTATTTATTATTCTATTTTATTTTATTTTTTTTGCTCTATCACAGTCCTCCAATTCGACTGGGTGGTATTTATAGTGTGGGGTTCCGGGTTGCATATTGCGTCCTTAGGAGTCCATCACTTTTCTTACTATGAGCGCCGTTTCTAGGATCACACTCTTCTGCATGAGTCCTGGAGTTACTTCAGCCTCTAATTTTTCTAGATTCCTTTTCAGGGATCTTGGGATCGTGCCTAGTGATCCTATGATTATGGGTATAATTTCCATTGGCATATCCCATACATTCATATTTCTATTTTCAGATCTTGATACTTATCCATTTTTTCCCTCTCTTTCTCTTCAACTCTAGTGTCCCATGGTATTGCGACATCAATGAGTCACACTTTCTTCTTGACTATTTGCACGTATCACCCTATCTGTTCTGATACCATATTTCCAGAGGATCTTTGCCTGATCGTTTTCTATCATTCCCTCAGGTTAGTGGTCGCACCATTTATTACTGCAAGGTAGCTGATGTTTTTTTTGCACAGGCTCCAGTGGAGTGATTTTGCCACTGAATCATGCCTCTTTTTGTACTGGTTCTGTGCAAGTGCCGGACATTCGCTCGCTATGTGGTTTATGGTTTAATTTTTCGTATTGTACTTCCTACATCTGGGAGAGATGTTACTTTTATTATTATTATTATTATTATTATTATTATTATTATATTATTATTATTATTATTATTATATTATTATTATTATTTTATTATTTTTTTTTTTTTTTTTTGCTCTATCACAGTCCTCCAATTCGACTGGGTGGTATTTATAGTGTGGGGTTCCGGGTTGCATCCTGCCTCCTTAGGAGTCATCACTTTTCTCACTATGTGCGCCGTTTTCTAGGATCACACTCTTCTGCATGAGTCCTGGAGCTACTTCAGCCTCTAGTTTTTCTAGATTCCTTTTCAGGGATCTTGGGATCGTGCCTAGTGCTCCTATGATTATGGGTACGATTTCCACTGGCATATCCCATATCCTTCTTATATCTATTTTCAGATCTTGATACTTATCCATTTTTTCCCTCTCTTTCTCTTCAACTCTGGTGTCCCATGGTATTGCGACATCAATGAGTGATACCTTCTTCTTGACTTTGTCAATCAACGTCACGTCTGGTCTGTTTGCACGTATCACCCTATCCGTTCTGATACCATAGTCCCAGAGGATCTTTGCCTGATCGTTTTCTATCACTCCCTCAGGTTGGTGCTCGTACCACTTATTACTGCAAGGTAGCTGATGTTTCTTGCACAGGCTCCAGTGGAGGGCTTTTGCCACTGGAATCATGCCTCTTTTTGTACTGGTTCTGTGCAAGTGCCGGGCATTCACTTGCTATGTGGTTTATGGTTTCATTTTTCGTATTGCACTTCCTACATATGGGAGAGATGTTATTTCCGTCTATCGTACTTTGAACATATCTGGTTCTTAGGGCTGATCTTGTGCCGCTGTTATCATTCCTTCAGTTTCCTTCTTTAGCTCTCCCCTCTGTAGCCATTGCCAATTGTCATCGCTGGCTAGTTCTTCAGTCTGTCTCATGTATTGTCCGTGCATTGGTTTGTTGTGCCAGTCCTCTGTTCTTTCTGTCTTTCTCCTGTCTCTGTATATTTCTGGATCTTCGTCTACTTTTATTAGTCCTTCTTCCCATGCACTCTTTAGACACTCGGCTTCACTGGTTTTCAGATATTGCCCCAGTGCTCTGTTTTCGATGTTAACGCAGTCCTCTATACTTATAGTCCTCTCCCCATCCTTCCTTTCGTGTTATGTATAGTCTGTCCGTATTTGCTCTTGGGTGTAGTGCTTTGTGTATTGTCATATGTTTTCCTGGTTTTTCTATTCTATGCTGCGGAGTTCTGCCTTCGTCCATTCCACTATTCCTGCACTGTATCTGATTACTGGCACTGCCCATGTGTTTATGGCTTTTATCATATTTCCGGCGTTGAGTTTTGACTTGAGTATCGCCTTGAGTCTCTGCATATATTCTTTCCTGATCGTGTCCTTCATCTCTTGGTGTTTTATATCTCCTCCTTCCATTATTCCCAGGTATTTGTATCCTGTCTCATCTATGTGTTTGATGTTGCTCCCATCTGTAGCTTTATCCCTTCAGTTCTCGTTACTTTGCCTTTTTGTATGTTGACTAAGGCGCATTTTTCTATTCCAAACTCCATCCTGATGTCCCCAGATACAATCCTTACAGTCTGGATTAGGGTATCTATTTCCTTGATGCTCTTACCATACAGCTTGATGTCGTCCATGAACATAGATGGTTGATTCTGTTGCCTCTTTTCTTGAGTTGGTACCCGGCATCCATCTTCTGTAGTACTTTTGTCATGGGAATCATGGCTACTACGAAGAGTAGTGGGGACAGTGAGTCGCCCTGGAAGATCCCTCTCCTGATATTAACCTCTGCTAGTCTTATTCCAGAGCTTGTAAGTATTGTATTCCAGTTGCGCATTGTATTTTTGAGGAAGCTGATGGTATTTTCCTCTGCCCCATATATTTTCAGGCATTCTATTAGCCATGTGTGTGGTATCATGTCGAAGGCTTTCTTATAGTCTATCCATGCCATGCTTTGGTTGGTTTTCCTTCTCCTACTGTTCTTCATTACCATTTTGTCTATCAGGAGCTGGTCTTTTGTGCCCCTACACTTCCTTCTGCAGCCTTTCTGTTGGTGGGGGATGGTGTTTGTCTCCTCTAGGTAGTTGTATAGTCTTTCACTGATGATACCTGTTAGTAACTTCCACATTATTGGTAGGCAGTGATAGGCCTGTAGTTACTGGCTATATTTCCCTTACTCTTGTCTTTTTGTACTAAGGATGTTCTTCCTGTGGTCATCCATTTGGGTGCTTGGTGATTTGAGATACAATGCTTGGGTTGTTCTGCTATTCGTGGGTGTTGGGCCTTGAAGTTTTTGAGCCAGTATCCATGGACTTCATCGGGACCTGGGGCTTTCCAGTTTGGCATTTTCTTTAGTTGGTGTCTGACTGTGTCTGTCGTGATGTCTGTGAATCTTTGTTTTATTCTCCCTGTTTCTTCTTCCTTGACTTCCTGGAGCCATGTTGCATGTTTGTTGTGTGATACCGGATTGCTCCATATGTTTTCCATGAGTCTCTTACTTGGTTCGGCTTCAGGAATTTCTGGTGGTTGTCTTCCCCTCTTAGTTGGCTGTATAGTCTTTTCTGGTTGGTTCCGAAGTAGTTTGTTCTGTTGGTATCCCTTATTCCTGTTCATGTACCGTTGGATCTTATGTGCTTTGGCCTTAAGCCTCTGTTTTTACATCTTCTATTGTGTTGTTTTAGTCCCCTCTCTCTTGTACTTTGTATTTCTCGTTGAGTTCCTCCCTTGTTTTCTTATTATTATTATTATTATTATTATTATTATTATTATTATTATTATTATTATTATTATTATTATTATTATTATTATTATTATTATTATTAAAAGAAAACTCATAATCACATGCGTCAATAAAATGGAAAAGTAAATCCACAATAGAATGTCTGTTTGATTTTGCTATTTAAAATATAAAGCAGAAAGCTTTCGATGACCTGCATGGTCCTCCTTGTCAATGTTTCAAAGGCTCCTTTGCAACCACTTTAACTTTAAAAAGTTTTGAAGACAATTTGGCAACCCTTATTAAGTTTTTTTTGTTTTGGGCTCCTTTGCAACCACTTAACTTATACAATGTTTTGAAGACTAATTTGCAACCACTTAATATTAATAATGTTTTGAAGGCTCCTTTGCAACCACTTAACCATAACAATGTTCTGAAGACTACTTTGAAACCACTTAATCTGTAGAATATTTTAAAGATAACCTTCAACCACTTAATTTTTAAATGTTTTAAAGGCTATTTTGCAACCACTTAAACTTTATAATATTTTGAAGACTACTTTGCAATCATTTAATCTTCAGAATGTTTTAAAGACTAGTTTGCAACCACTTGATATTTAGTGTTTTGAAGATATTTTTGCAACCACTTAATCTTAAGAATATTTCAAAGACTACTTTGCAACCACTTAATCTTTACAATGTATTGATGACTACTTTGCAACAACTTAATCTTCAAGAATCGGTTTTGTTTCTGATTCCGTCATATCTATTTACTACCGTCTCCATAACTTATCTCTCTCTCTCTCTCTCTCTCTCTCTCTCTCTCTCTCTCTCTTTCTCTCTTTTTATGCTGATTTCCGTTCAGAACCCTCATGAGTTTATAAAGCCTGGTAACTTGGTCCACAAGGTTTTTCAGCTGAAGATTGAAGGAGAGAGAAAAAGACAGTCGTATAATTTCGCATTATTCATATTCTCTGATGTTAACGTAAGAGAGAATGACATTGATCAAGTGAAAATAAAACGTGGAGGTCATTTTTTTTTGTCATTGATGGGAGAGAGTCACATTGCCATGTTGCGGGAAGGACATTGAAGACTTCTTAAAATTGGGGGTATTTTGAGTTTGGGTTATTTTCGTTAAAGTGGAGGTTCTTTTACAGGGTTGGGGGGAGGAGGAAGGGGGAGGTGATTTTGCCGTAGGATAATTCGACCATAATGGTTGCTTAAGGAGGCTTGAAATACATTTATGATACACACACGCACCACACACACACACTACACACACACACACACACACACACACACACATATATATATATATAATATAATCTACATACATATATGTATATATAATATATATATATTTATTTTTGTATATAATATATATAATATATATATATATATATTATATATATATATGTGTGTGTGTGTGTGTGTCTGTGTGTATATATATAATACATACATATATGTATAAATAATATCTCTCTCTCTCTCTCTCTCTCTCTCTCTCTCTCTCTCTATATATATATATATATATATATATATATATATATATATATATATATATATATATATATATATATATATATATATATAAAGGTTTTTGCCACGAAGGAAAAAATGAAAAAGCGAGATAGCCGAGTACTTTCGGTCTTGTTCCGACCTTTTACTAAGGCAAACTGATTTTACAGGGGAAAACAGTCAAAAGAAGGCTTAATATCCAAACTGACACTACAAGATTAGCAATAAGGTCAATTTCACTCTACAAAAACGAGGAAACGTCTGAGGGTAGCCACACCTTGGAGGGTACACACGCGGTAAACAGGTTATTCTTCCAGAAAACAGTACATTTGGAAAAAACAAGGAAGCATATACAACTTAATATCATGAAATTTACATAAATTTTCCCAAAAAATTATTATTAATGAAAAGACGAAAGAAGATATAAATATATATATCGAGCAAGAGAAACAGGGAGAGAGAATATCGAACCAGAGAGAGAGAGAAAGAGAGAGAGAGAAATAATAACTATATACATGTGGGACTAATTTATTAGTAGTTCATTTATTTTAACGTCCTTCATAAACATCTTACAAATATATGGGTCCAAATAGTACATTACCGGACTAAGATTTAGGTTGTTTTTATTAGTGATTTGTATAATTGCCGATTCCAGTAAATTTCTTGAAACATAATCATTAGATCTAGCAAGTACGAGAGGTATCACCCCAAATAATACAATGAGATTTTTCACTCAGATGGATAAACAGTGCATTTGAAGTCTGGGCTGCTCTAACTGAATACATATGCAGATTAATACGTACACATAAATTTTTACTTGACTGACCAACGTAAAACGATGGGCAATCCTTACAAGGAATTTTGTAAATGATGTTGTTATTCTTAATTAGCATATCTTTAATGGTATTGTTATAAGAGAACACTACATTAACATTATACGATTTAAATATTGATTTTATGGTTTCAAATCCACGAAAGTAATGTAAGCTAAGTACATTTTTAGGCATTTCTTTTTCATTATTAGCAACACTATAAAACTTTTTGTGAGCTTTTTGATATAACATAAATCAATTAAATGAGGTGGGTAGCAGAGATCGTTTCCTATCTTTTTCATGTATTTTATTTCTTGGTCAAGATATTATGGACTCGTGATACGCAAAGCGCGTAGGAACATAGAAGAAAAAATTTAAATTTTAATATTAAGATGGTGGCTAGAATAAAAATTTACATATGTTAAATTATTTGTGGGTTTTCTATAAATACTGAATTTGCATTGGAAATATTCTCTATGTATTAATACATCTAGGAAAGGGATGACATTGTTATTTTCAATTTCAACAGTGAATTTTATGGATGGCACTAAATTATTCAATTTAGACAGTAAATCATTTACATCGATACCAACAGGTATGACTACTAAGATATCATCGACATATCTGTACCATTTTAAGGGGACAAGTGTGATATTCGGGAGGCGATGTCTCTCAAAAATTCCATATATAAGTTTGAAAGGAGAGGTGATAAAGGGTTACCCATGGCTACCCTCAGGCGTTTCCTCGTTTCTGTAGTGTGAAATCGACCTTATTGCTAATCTTGTAGTGTCAGTTTGGATATTAAGCCTTCTTTTGACTGTTTTCTTCTGTAAAATCAGTTTGCCTTAGTAAAAGGCGGAACAAGACCGAAAGTACTCGGCTATCTCGCGGCTTTTCCATTTTTTCCTTCGTGCAAAAACCTTTATTTATACATAGTAACAAGTTTTATATACTTCGTGATCAAGTTATTCAATATATATATATATATATATATATATATATATATACATATATATATATATATAATATATGTATATATATATATATATATATATATATATATAATATATATATATATATATATATTATACATATATATATATATATATATATATATATATATATACATATATATATATATATATATATATATATATATATATATATATATATATATATATATATATATATATATATATATAATATATATATATATATATATATGTGTGTGTGTGTGTGTGTGTGTGTGTGTGTGTGTGTGTGTGTGTGTGCGTTTGCGTGCATGCAAGCTCGTAAGTCCTAGCACTTGAACCCATGCGTTTCGAGCACGATTCGAAGAAATACTTCACAGCCTCCATCCGGCATTATGCCAAATGTCATTCTTATTACGTTCAAACTCCTGTTACCTGCAAATGTTATGATAATGTCAGCTATTCAAAAAAGCACTAAACGTCATTATTCACACTCACGACGTTTCATCACCAAAATGAGGTATTCGACGTATCTGTAATAACAGTAAAGGAGAAACGCATGTTTTTTTTTCATTATTATTATTGCTGAGAGAAGTGAATATGCACTGTTAATTTTTTTGAATTGGGGAACTAGTACAACTATCATGTTGCAAGAGGAATAGTACTTAATACAGAAATATTAAGTAACATTCCGTTATAATAATAATAATAATAATAATAATAATAATAATAATAATAATAATAATAATAATAATAATAATAATAATAATAATAATAATAATAATAATAATAATATGTGGCGCCGTGGAGGAGTGGGTTTGGTCCTCAATAGACTTAAGTCAAGTTAAGCAACATTGGGGCTGGTCAGTTGTTGGATGGGTGACCGCTCTCCTCGGTGTTGATTCCTTGGGAAAGGATCTTTACCATAACTTTCCTCAGTCTACTCAGCTGTAAATGAATACCTATCCCTGATGGGGTAGGGTCCAGCTATGGGTTAAATAGCAAAACTCAGCAATGATGGAAAGAAATGAAGGAATAAACGACAACGACGTAAATGGAACCTCTCGCAACAGAGGAGCCTCGTCCGGCAACCAGGTATTCAACCCAATTGTAGGGGAAGACGGTCAGGTACTTGGAGGTCGTCATCCAGCAACTGATCACCACAACGACAGTAATCAACAGCCTGAGAAGAAAATAAGGAAATATGGAGATGCTACATCAGAAGCAACCCGACGGAGAGAGGATATAGAAGAAGATTGGTCAAAACATCTGGAATGAGAGGAATAACACCCCCCAAACAGAGCAGAGGCTAGCAGACCAAGTAAGGAACATAAAGAAAAAGAACTGGCTCTCCCCAACAGAAAGAGAAGAATTGGAAAGGGAAATGTCACACGACAACGAATTACGTACAAGACGAACTGAGAGACGATGCCACAGAAGACGACAGGGAGGATGAGGTATCAAACAACGACACACGAAGAAACACCGACGAAGTAAACAGAGAGGACGGAATGGGTAGAAAAGATTAGACAAGGATGGAGCCAGATACAGAGAGAACTAAGATCCTCTCCATGAAAGCCTACAACACCAAGAAATTAAGGGAGAAAACAAGTGAGGTCAATGAAATAATGGGCCTAATACACACCACCAGTAACACAGAAAAACAAATAACTTGACATATGCAGGAGCAAGATTAGTAGCAGAACTGATGGGGATTCGAACACCAACACCACCGTCACAACCAACCCAACAGAAACCAAAACAGCAACCTCCTTGGAAAAGGCGCCTGGAAAAGCAAATCATGGTGATGATATCTGACTTGAGTAAACTGAAAGAGATGGGAGAAAAAAGGCTAAGGGAGGAACTCAACGAGAAATACAAAGTACAAGAGAGGGGACTAAACAACACAATAGAAGATGTAAAACAGAGGCTTAAGGCCAAAGCACACAAGATCCAACGGTACATGAACAGGAATAAGGGATACCAACAGAACAAACTATTCGGAACCAACCAGAAAAGACTATACAGCCAACTAAGAGGGGAAGACAACCACCAGAAATCCCTGAAGCCGAACCAAGTAAGAGACTCATGGAAAACATATGGAGCAATCCGGTTATCACACAACAAACATGCAACATGGCTCCAGGAAGTCAAGGAAGAAGAAACAGGGAGAATAAAACAAAGATTCACAGACATCACGACAGACACAGTCAGACACCAACTAAAGAAAATGCCAAACTGGAAAGCCCCAGGTTCCCGAATGAAGTCCATGGATGCTGGCTCAAATAGCAGAACAACTCAAATAGCGAACAACTCCAGCATTGTATCTCAAATCACCAAGCACCCAAATGGATGACCACAGGAAGAACATCCTTAGTACAAAAAGACAAGAGTAAGGGAAATATGAGCCAGTAACTAACAGTTTTCCTAACAGGTTATCATCAGGTGAAAAAGGCTTATAACTAACTAGTGGAGAACAAAACACCATCCCCCACCAACAGAAAGGCTGCAGAAGGAAGTGTAGGGGCACCAAAGACCAGCTCCTGATAGACAAAATGGTAATGAAGAACAGTAGGAGAAGGAAAACCAACCTAAGCATGGCATGGATAGACTATAAGAAAGCCTTCGACATGATACCACACACATGGCTAATAGAATGCCTGAAACTATATGGGGCAGAGGAAAATACCATCAGCTTCCTCAAAAATACAATGTGCAACTGGAATACAATACTTACAAGCTCTGGAATAAGACTAGCAGAGGTTAATATCAGGAGAGGGATCTTCCAGGGCGACTCACTGTCCCCACTACTCTTCGTAGTAGCCATGATTCCCTTGACAAAAGTACTACAGAAGATGGATGCCGGGTACCAACTCAAGAAAGAGGCAACAAAATCAACCATCTGATGTTCATGGACGACATCAAGCTGTATGGTAAGAGCATCAAGGAAATAGATACCCTAATCCAGACTGTAAGGATTGTATCTGGGGACATCAGGATGGAGTTTGGAATAGAAAAATGCGCCTTAGTCAACATACAAAAAGGCAAAGTAACGAGAACTGAAGGGATAAAGCTACCAGATGGGAGCAACATCAAACACATAGATGAGACAGGATACAAATACCTGGGAATAATGGAAGGAGGAGATATAAAACACCAAGAGATGAAGGAATATATGCAGAGACTCAAGGCGATACTCAAGTCAAAACTCAACGCCGAATATGATAAAAGCCATCAAAACACACCCCATGGGCCAGTGCCAGTAATCAGATACAGCGCAGGAATAGTGGAATGGACAAAGGCAGAACTCCGCAGCATAGATCAGAAAACCAGGAAACAAATGACAATACACAAAGCACTACACCCAAGAGCAAATACGGACAGACTATACATAACACGAAAGGAAGGAGGGAGAGACTACTAAGTATAGAGGACTGCGTCAACATCGAAAACAGAGCACTGGGGCAATATCTGAAACCAGTGAAGACGAGTGGCTAAAGAGTGCATGGGAAGAAGGACTAATAAAAAGTAGACGAAGACCCAGAAATATACAGAGACAGGAGAAAGACAGAAAGAACAGAGGACTGGCACAACAAACCAATGCACGGACAATACATGAGACAGACTAAAAAACTAGCCAGCGATGACAATTGGCAATGGCTACAGAGGGGAGAGCTAAAGAAGGAAACTGAAGGAATGATAACAGCGGCACAAGATCAGGCCCTAAGAACCAGATATGTTCAAAGTACTATAGACGGAAATAACATCTCTCCCATATGTAGGAAGTGCAATACGAGAAATGAAACCATAAACCACATAGCAAGTGAATTCGCCCGGCACTTGCACAGAACCAGTACAAAAAGAAGGCATGATTCTGTGGCAAAAGCCTCCACTGGAGCTTGTGCAAGAAACATCAGCTACCTTGCAGTAATAAGTGGTACGGAGCACCAACCTGAAGGAGTGATAGAAAAACCGACTATGGTATCAGAACGGATAGGGTGATACGTGCAAAAACAGACCAGACGTGACGTTGATTGACAAGTCAAGAAGAAAGTATCACTCATTGATGTCGCAATACCATGGGACACCAGAGTTGAAGAGAAAAAGAGAGGGAAAAATGGATAGTATCAAGATCTGAAAATAGAAATAAGAAGGATATGGGATATGCCAGTGGAAATCGTACCCATAATCATAGGAGCACTAGGCACGATCCCAAGATCCCTGAAAAGGAATCTAGAAAAACTAGAGGCTGAAGTAGCTCCCGGACTGATGCAGAAGAGTGTGATCCTAGAAACGGCACACATAGTAAGAAAAGTGATGGACTCCTAAGGAGGCAGGATGCAACCCGGAACCCCACACTATAGTACCACCCAGTCGAATTGGAGGACTGTGATAGAGCAAAAAAAAAAAAAAAAAAAAAAAAAAAAAAAAAAAAAATAAAATAATAATAATAATAATAATAATAATTAATAATAATAGTGAACAAATCAACATTGATTCAAGTTTAAATATGTAGTTAAAATTGTTTAACATATATATATTTACAATTACATCAATGATGGATTTTATCTAATTAAGTGAGTATTGTATTTATAATAATAATAATAATAATAATAATAATAATAATAATAATAATAATAATAATAATAATAATAATATAATAATAATAAGCATTGTACTATACCAGATGTCTCTGTTCCCTTCTGATAATTCAGCTTGAAAGGAATATATAATTTAATGAGACCTCATTACGAAAGAGAATGAAGGATATGCCTTTATCATTTTCGTGCCTATGATAAGAATGGGAATCTAATTAATATGAATTAATTCTGTCTGTAATTTCGTTAATCTTTTCCTCAGGTTACTGTTACTCATTTTCTATAGGGATATATATATATATATATAATATATATATATATAATATAGATATATATATTTTCATATATGTATATATATTTCCTAGGGTATAAATATTCTACTACACCATCGCGGTGGTGTAGTGGAAAAGCTCACTGACGTTCCTGGGTTTGAAAGGATCCATAGGTTCGCGCCCTGGTCCAGGCAAATCTATTATCGAGAAAAAATTCCCCTTCGTTAAGCATATATGAAAATATATTAATTCCGAGGTAGAGCGAATTAGATATTAAAGGACATTGTAGCTCGATATATGTATATGAATCACGGAAATGTGATATGACTTATATAATATATATATATAATAGTATATATTACTTATAAGTAATTATATATATATATATATATATGTGTGTGTGTGTGTGGTGTGTGTGTGTGTGTATGTATACAAATTATATATAGATTACTTATATGTATACATACACATGTGTATAATATATAAGGCCTACATTACTCTGCAGTACATAATCACCTTCATACTGGGAAACAATAAACAATAAAAGGAATAATTTTTGTCGTATCGAAATCCCAAGCTCTTTAGCAACGTCATTCATCAGTGACGTTGACCGTTGCTGAATAACCACTGGTTCCATGCAACGTAAAAGCACCATACAAACAAACAAAAAACAAACAATCAATGACGTTGTTAAACGACGAGACCTTCACTGTGGCTAATAAGACGTTGATCTAAAATATATATATATTTTGTATTGGTAACCCATAAAGATGAAACAGCTGACAAAACATTCTTTTTGGTATTTGTATCGGTAAACCAGTGAGCTGACCCTTTTGAAATAAACGTTCTTTTAGAAAAATGGCCTTAAGCAGGTTTTCAGTAAATAGAAACAGTTTTTCTTAAACCTTTAGAAAGTATTCTTTTAGGAAAAATAACCTAAACTGGTTTGCAGTAAATAGAAATAGTTTTTCTTAAACTTTAAAAAGCATTCTTTTAGGAAAAATAACCTAGTATTGTTTTCAATGCAAAGAAACTGCCTTCCTAAAACCTTTGGAAAGAAAATATTCTTTGAGAAAATTAACCTAAACTGGTTTGCAGTGAATAGAAACTGTCTTCCTGACACCTTAGAAAACAATTCTTTTAGGAAAATTACCCAACAAAAAGAGGCCTGGTTTAATCTTATGTATAAAATGAGTTTCTCCAACTTCTGATATCCAAAAACAACTTGGAAATGCAAAGGAAATAAAACTGGAAATTAAACGTATACCTCCGCGCTGGAAAGAGAGAAAGTAATTTAACGTTTTGCAAACTACAAAGGGAAGGGGGATTAATCTCCAGTCGAGGGAAAAGCGAAACGAAGTCTTCTAAAAATGCGACCGCTCAGTCATTTCTGAATATTTATAAACTCGGGTTTGAAAGAATTACGCTTCGGCCAGCACAAAAGGAAAGGATATTTGTTTGAATGTCGAGAAAATTGCATGAAAACGTAACTCATCTCCGAGAGGAGAAACTGACATCAGTAATTCATGTAATTCATGTGTGGAAAACTGCAGTGGAAAAAATATGCCATCCCGGAAGATTAAAAGAAAAAAAGACTGCGTGCATGTAATTTGCTGATGAGAAATACAACATTATTTGTCTGCTCATTAAAATAGAGAGAGAGAGAGAGAGAGAGAGAGAGAGAGAGAGAGAGAGAGAGAGAGAGAGAGATTATTACGACATTTATAGATTTTAATTCACAGACGATATGATGATATATGCATATATATATATATATATATATATATATATATATATATATATATATACATATATATATATATAAATATGCATGTAATAGATATGCAGAGAGAGAGAGAGAGAGAGAGAGAGAGAGGAGAGAGGAGGATAAACTTTCATATTATCGTGCATATGAAGTACATACGAAAGATACATTACTAAAGCCAAGACAATTCTGCATTCCCAAAGTGCAAAATCACTGGAAAAAGTCCAACCCTACTGAAAGGTTAAAATGTTGAGTTAGAGGGGACGACAAAGGATAACGGAATCTTTTATTTGAGAGTGAGCAATCAAAAACTATCTAAAATAAGTGAGAGAGAAGGGAAGCGATTATTCCCCCATTTACACAGGAATCGAGTGGAACAAAAATAAATTAAAACTAGGAGGAAGGGATGAATTCTTTATTGAACGTAAAATGGACAAAGAAAAAGAATAAGAACCATTTTTTTCAAGTTTTCTTGTTATTATGAATTGTATTAATATCTGGAAAACTCTAACAAAACATTAAATTAATAAATATGCATAAATATATTATTCAGATACAAGGTGAATTGTTAAGGGTAGTACTGTATTGTATCTTTACTTGATCAAATATAAGAAGACGAAATACAAAACAGAAGTCACAAAGCTGAAACAAGGATCAAAGAAGAAAAATGGATAGATTAATAAACTAATAAATAGATGAAAATACAAAAAAATTATTATGATGTAAGGTGAATTGTTTAAGTGTATTTATGCGTTCCATCTTCCCCTGAATAAGTCTAAGAGATAAAATACGAGATAAACGTCACAAATCTAAAAAGAGGGAAGCAAAAATGTACTCTGACTGCTCAGAAAAATTAAACACTGTACAAAAAAAAAAAAAAAAAAAAAAAAACTTTGGTTGCCCAAGCGAAATTGCAAAGGGAAAAACTTCTGCCCAAGAGAGAACGTAAACACTTTACCGACTTGCAAAGAAAAAAAAAAATAGCAAAGGGAATTAAACTTTGACTCTCGAAAGGAAGAAAATAACTTTTTTCTTTGGAGGGTGAATTTAGCCCGTCGGTGGATGCAAATATTTCGTGTATGAAAGTAAGAGATATAGGAGACAATGTAAAAGAAATGCTACTTTATATGGCTGTAAGTTATCTTTGCGATAATTATATTAAATTCACTTATAAAATTGCAGTAGCAAAGTGCTATACATATTTGAATTACGCAATAATCAAACCGAGATGCCAACCAGATTCGCTGAACAGCAGCGGCACCAATATGCAGCAAATGCCCATCGCTGTCGAACTTTTCAGTTCCATAGGTCCTTTATTCCTTACACCGTTGGACTGTGGAACAGCCTCCCAGAGGAAGTCGTTACAGTTGGAACTTCAGAAGTTCGAGCGAAGGTTTAATACATTATAACCCTAATACTATTCTCCTTGCATCTGATATGTTATCTATTTGTTAGTTTATTATCCTGCTTTAATTTAATAAGTGGGGTCTCTTCTTTCTGTATTTCTCTTAACCTCGTCTTAGTTCTTCCTAATGAACACCACATTTTTTGGAAGCTTAAATTTCAAGTCAATAACCCCTTTTGTGGCTTGTTCCATAATAATAATAAAATAATAATAATTAATAATAATAATAATAATAATAATAATAATGTTAATAATAATAATAATAATAAAATAATAATTTTCTATTGAAGGAGATTGCTGCTACAGCTGCATTTATTTTATAGAAGTTCTTTTCTATTCTTCTTATTACGGCTTTTTCAGTCGAGATATATCAAATTTCTCTCTCTCTCTCTCTCTCTCTCTCTCTCTCTCTCTCTCATGCAAGCGCTTTCACCAGTCTGAATGAGAAGCCTAGATTTTCCAGATGAAAGAACAGACAAGGAATTTGGGAAACAGCCGAGCGTTGAAACGCCGGACTTGACAAGGCAGCGTTGAAAGTCCCAGGTGGTGACGAATCTATCGGTTCCTTTGAAGCCAGAGAGAGAGAGAGAGAGAGAGAGAGAGAGAGAGAGAGAGAGAGAGGAAGCAGACCAAAGTATAATGGCTGGTCGTTTTAAACATTTTCCTAAAACCTTTCGCTTTTTTTTGGAAACGTTTCCCACCAAAATCCTGAGAGGTTCGTTTGAATGGGTCCTGGGTAGGAAAAGTTAAAACGTAATTTGGCTTAATATTAACGTTATTTTGATGGATTCATAGTTTTCCTTTGAAGACAAATAATGTCTGGTTTTTTAACATCTTCCTAAAGCCGCTCGCGTTTTTTTTTGGAAACGTTTCCCTCCAAAATCCTGAGTTTCGTTTGAATGGGTCATCGGTAGGAAAAGTTAGAACGTAATTTGGCTTAATATCAATGTTATTTCGGTGAATTTCTATTTCCTTTGAGGACAATAATGTTTGTTTTTTTGTTAAAAAACATCTTCCTAAAGCCGCTCGCGTTTTTTTGGAAACGTTTCCCACCAAAATCCTGAGTTTCGTTTGAATGAGTCCTGGGTAGGAAAAGTTAAAACGTAATTTGGCTTAATAGTAATGTTATTTTGATGAATTTATAATTTCCCTTGAGGACAAACAATGGCTGGTTGATTGAACATTTTCCTAGAAACGTTCTCGTTTTTTAGAAACGTTCCCTAACTCTGATCGTTTCGTTTTAATGGATTCTTAGTGAGAACCGTTAATACTAACCGTTAAACTTAATTTAACGTAATCTTAGTTTCTTTGATGAATTGATGGCTTCCTTTGAGGACGAAGTATAATGGTGGGAGGGCCTTTTGGACGTTTTCCTACAACATTTTCTTTATATTTGGAACCGTTCCTCCCCCCACTACACCCTAACAGTTTTTCGCTGTAAAATCACCTAATTTTGTCTTTCTAGAAATCTAAACTGGTCTTTAATTTAGCTATCGGTCCCCCCCACAAAAACCACACATCCCCCCGACCCAACCCAAAAACCTAAAGTTTCGTTTTAATGGCTCCTCGATTTATAAAAAAACAAAAACAAAAATAGCTGGATATTTTATTCACTTATGCTCACCTCTTATATCAAATCTACCTAATTTGTCTTTCTAGAAATCTAAACCGTTCTTTAACTTAGTTTCGTTTTAATGGTTCTTCGATTTATTAAAAAAAAAAAAAAATAGCTGGATATCTTTGCTCACTTATGACTTCCAGGGATCACTTTGAAATTTGGTTTATAGCTAAACTGACCTACAAAATATCATACAATGGAGTAATAAAATTGCTTTTAGATAGAAAATCGCTAAACGTTGTGTGAAAATCATATGACAATGCTATTTTCTTTCGTTTGTTCTCGCTCAAAGATGCGTTGGTGAATATTGGGTACACATACTTTTAAACCCTAACGAGTGAGAGTATCCAAACTGTAAAGTGAAACGCATAAAGATAAGAATAGAAAACCAGTGAAAATGGAAAACTGCAGAACGTTTGCAACGTTTCTAGTCCTTGTGGAACAGGGAACTCGATAAAACGGTCACGTAAAAAGTGGAATTCGCAATCAACGGAAAATTTTCTTTTACCTTTACGGGTCATTGTGCAGCTTAGGCAAAAGTGCAAAAGAAAGCGACAGGACCCATTCCTTCCGTACAGCCTTTTAGGTCTTTCTCAGAGTAGCTGCAATAGACAGTATTCCTATTTTTATGAGTACAAATCTAATAGACCAATTAAACATATTCCAAAATTAAGGTAAAGAAGACAATAAACACACTATATGCAAGCACACGTTTCAGTCAGAACAGACCCTTACTTTTAGGAAGGATGGAAATATTTTTTAAAGAATAGTTGCAATAGGGAATATTATTATTCGAAGTGGTACAAACAAAGAAAATTATTAAACATATGACATAATGAAAATAAAAAAGGACCATCAAAACTCTATATACATATTGCAACCATTTACTTCAAATATCAAAACCTCTACATCCTTGATCACTGGTGAACAGTGGACAATAGATAAGTTACAAAAGTATTCATAAACCATATGCAGGTGTAGCAATATACTACAATAGGCAATATTCTTATTTTTTAAAAAGAAACCCACAAAATTACTGTGTATAACGCGTTTACTTATAAATCTGTGGGTTTCTTTTTCAATCTTCAGAAGAAACTGAATGAAGTATTGTTTAGTTCATTCTTATATCTATTAGTACGTTTCAAATGGTAATTATACTTACGCCATAGCGAAAATAAAGACTTATAAACACCATGTGCACGTTACATTTATTTCGGATATGATGACGTCTTTATCCCTGATCACTGGTGAAATGTAGACATCGATAAGTTACAAAGGAATTCATAAAGCATATGGTATAGTTGTAGCAATACGTTACAATAGGCAATATTATTATTTTTATTAGGACACTTCTTAAAAAAAACTAATTAAACTTTCAGACACCAAAACTTCCGTATGCCTCCCTGATCACTGGTGAAATATGGACGATTTGTGAATAACAAGAGTATTTATAAAGCATATATCGCATGGCAATACTTCGTTGGTGGTACTTAGAAGTCCTTTGACCCGGGATGTGAAGAGGTCATTCCAATAATTATTAGAATACCAGGATTCAGAGCACTTACTCTGCAAGGGGAATTTAAATGAAACCCACACTTGAACAGCTTTAGATGAGTGTCTATGAGTACAAAGGCTCTAGTGAGTGAACGGATTATTGAGCCAATTCCTCCACATAGAAGTGAAGAATAGATGATAAAAATGAAAATTAAAGTAAAAAGATATAAACTGCTGAGTTGGTACATTCTTCCACGTTAGGCAAGTAAGAGACATTAGTCTCTCTGAAGTTATGGCTAATCTTAGAGGATAATTATCATTATTAATATTAAACGAGTAAAAAATTCGCAGAAAAAACCGAGTCTTCTATCCGGCCCATAGGACTCATAGCTGCGGTCCATTAAACTCAGCCAGGCCGTGTGGTGGCCTGTGTTGTTAGCCTATGGCTAACTTTGAATTTAAATAAAATAAAAACTGCTACCGCTTGAGGGCTGCAATTTGCTATGTTTGATGATTGGAGGGTGGATGATCTACATACCAATTGCAGCCCTCTAGCCTTAGTAGTCATCAAGATCTGAGGGCGGACGGGCAGACAATGCAGGAACAATAGTTGTCTTTTACAGAAAACTAAATTATAATCCATATTCATATGGAACTAGTATAGAGGGGTCATTGACTTGAAATTCAGGATTCCAAGGAATATGGCGTTCATTTAAAAGCATGTACGGTAGATATAATAGAAAATACAGAAAGAGGAGGTTAGTTATTAAATTTTTTTTTAATGTATATACAGAGATTAATAGACTATCAATATCACAAATCTTAGCCAAGATCATTTTGGAAACAATGATTTTATCAATATAGTGAGAGTGAACAATGCGTGGAATGAAAGAATAACACTAGACTGAAATCAGTCCCAATAAAAACACAGAGATTCTTCTGTCTGAAGACCAGAATGGGCGAAGACCCACATAAAAAATGCCATCGCCTCTGTCACAGAAGGGAAACATTAATTTTGAAACTTGTTCGCACCTGTAAATAAAAACAGCTGTGGAAAAATTGAACTCCGGAAATATCACCTTACTCAATAAACGACGCAGCCAGATATTGTAGCTAGAATAAAAAGAGGAATATTTTACCGAGGAGAGACAGAGGTGATCGAAGAGGAATACATTGATACAGGCTGGCATTTTCAAGGTAACACACAGCAATAGGAATGAAGAAGAGAAGGGATTAGCTTTTAGCCATGTTGATGTAATAAATAAATAATATTTATTTATATGTGTGTGTGTGTGTGGATCTTACTTGTACAAGCGTGATTTTTTTTGTTTAGTTTACAAAAGTTAAGCCACATAACTTCGCTCAATAACAAATCCATAATACCTTGGGAATATATTATATACATTATATATATATATATATATATTATATATATTGGGAATTATATTTATATTATATATCGATATTAATATAATTATATATATATTTATATATATATATATTATATATATAATATATATATATATCGATATATATATATATATATATATATATATATAGAGATAGATATTATATATAGAAGCTATAGATATAAATCTTATATATCTATATATATATCATATAGATCTTATATATATAATATATATATATATATATTATATAGCTATATATAGTATAGATATAGATATAAAATATATATATATAATATATATATAATATATATGTAGATATATTATATATATATATATTATATATATTATATAGATATACTATATATATATATATATATATATATATATATAGATATCTATATAATATATATATATATATATCATATATATATAGGATAGATATATATATATATAGAATATATATATATATATATATAATATATAGATACATATATAATATAATATTATATAGATGATAATTATATATTATATAATTATAATTGAATATATATATATATATTATATATATATATTATAATATATGCTATATATAATATATATATATATCTATCTTATCCCTATCTATATTATATATATCGATATATATATATATATATATATATATATATATATATAGTAGATATATATATATTATATATATATATATAGATATAGATATATATATATATATATATCTATCTATCTTATATATATATATATAATACATATATATATATATATATATATATATATATGAAAAATTAATGTACATATATCTATTCATATCCGATATATTTATATTATAGATATATATATATATTATATATATAAATATATATATGTAATATATAGATATAATATATATATATATACTATATACTATATATATGATAATAAATATATATAATATATATATATATATCTATCGAGCTAATATATATATATATATATGATATATTATATATATATATATAATATATATAGATATATATATATCTATATATATTAATGATTATATATATATATATATATATATAATATATTATATAATAGATATCTATCTATATGATATATATTATTATATAGATAGTAATATATAAATTATATAGATATCTATATATATATATATATATATATATATATATATATATA
>NC_061100.1:30822212-30827212 GCF_015104395.2 Macrobrachium nipponense
TTCCTGGGGGTGGAATTCATTCCTGCTTCCAGGCATAACAAAAGGTACGTATATTTAAGAGCATATATTATAAAATTTAATTGGTAATTAGAATTTGCAATAAAAAAACAGTACACTAATAATACTGGGAAAGTATAAAGGGCGGAAACTGATAATCTTATCTCTCTCGCTCTCTCCCTCCTCTCTCCTCTCTCTCTCTCCTCTCTCCTCCTCTCTCTCTCTCCTCTCTCTCTATGTGTAATAATTTCAGAGTATTTTCAATATAAATTAGGTAACTCCCTCTGAGTGTGTGTGTTTGTGTGTGTGTGTGTGTGTGTAAATGTTTATAGTTTCAAGATAATTGCAAAAAAATTTAATCAGGCAACTAAATAAAAGATATTCTCTCTCTCTCTCTCTCTCTCTCTCTCTCTCTCTCTCTCTCTCTCCTCTCTCAACATGGGTGAAAAAAAATTGTTTGTGAGCTTCTATAATGGAAAGGTCGGAAGTTGAACAAGAAACTTTTGAGAAGTTCACAGCAAAGGGATGGAGGATATTAAGCCTTACAAATGTTTTTTCTCACTAAGAGTTACAGATAGAGCCTCTAGGAATCTGGGAAAAGCTACCTTGCTTTGGTATAAAAAAGAAAACTATGATCGAAAATTAAAGCTTTTGTATTTTTTTTCCTCATTGTTTGCGGGCCAAAATTAGGTTTATATCTATTTAGAAAATTATCCTAAATATTCCAGAGGTTCTATTGTCTTGACTAGACGTTTTCTTTGCAATTTCCATTATTGTGTCTTTCAGTTGAATACAGACAATCTTTTATAGTCTGGTTCCTATGGAAGGGTGTGATTTAATGCCAAGTCTCAATGTATATTGTATCAAAGGAAGAACACACACACACACACACACACACACACATATATGTGTGTGTGTATTTATTTATGGATGTATGTATGTGTCCTTATCAGGATTCATATTTCATTCAGAAAGGTACTCTTCAGTACTTACTAATTCTCTGCAATATTTCATTGGTTCAATTGATTTTTATTTATTTTAGTTCAGTTGAACGTCACGAACGTCTGCAGCTATAATACACTAGATAGACTCTAAGTCAAATCATGTCGAGTGAAGTTTGAATTTCATTTATTTCTTTGAAGATTTATTTATGCCTCTAAAGGTTACAAATAACCTCAATTTGAGGTCATACTCACTGTAACTTTGCAGTCAAAAACACACACCAGTTTCATGCAACTCATGTCACTATTTTGCCAAAAAAAAAAGTTCGGTAAATGTCAATAATCAGTCTGAATCCTGAGTTAAAAAAAAATTGGATATTCCAGAAAGTTATACAGAATCCCTATTATTAGTCAGCTACTGCTCACAAACTGGTGACAAAATATCAGTTTGTCATTTCAATATAATTTACGTATGAGTTTGAGTTTGAGTAAATGTTTAATAAAGTCGAACTTCTCAGTGCCAGTGTTCGTTTATTCCTAACACCGCTGGACTGTGGAAGTCTCCATGAAGATTTTATGCCATTTAAAAGACTCAAAATATCAAGCGAATATTCAATACATTACGACCCGAGAACAACTCACCTTATATTTTACTAATTCATTTATATGTCTATCGATTTGTATATTGATTCATTCACTTTTCTTGTTTCTCATCTGATAGCTAATCCTTCCTCTCTGTATTTTCTATGGTAGATGCAAAGTCTTTCAAAATAACAATATATTCTCTGGTAGCCTGAATTTCAAATTGAATGGCTCCTATAAGTTGGTTTCGTATGGATATGAATTAAATATTAATAATAATAGAAACGGCGCACATAGAAAGAAAAGTGATGAACTCCTAAGGAGGTAGGATGCAACCCGGAACCCCTCACTATAAATACCACGCAGTCGAATTGGGGGACTGTGATAGACCCCCCCAAAAATAAATAAATAAATAAATAAATAATAATAATAATAATAATAATAATAATAATAATGGAGAAACAAATCCACAGGTATGTAAATGTACATATATTTAAGTTTAAAACAGAAAAGATAGCTTTCGGGAATCTGTACGGTTCCACTTATCAATCTGACACGTTGATATAACTTTACAGCGAAGTAAACAAAGCAGGAGTCAAAAATTAAGTGACTTGTTATTGTCCCCTGCGTCCTATAGTTGCCACTTGCAATTCACCCCAATCGGTTTTAGCAAAATGGTTAGCAGAACAAGTACCCTTGTTGGGTACTTTTTCTGAGGCTCATCTTCTTCACTCTATAGATTTTATGGAACGTCTCAAGAAACTGGGAAACATTCAGGGTAAAATGATTAGTCTAGATGTGACAGCGCTTTTCACAAATGTGCCTTTGGAATATGTACTTAATAAGATCAATGAACAGTCGGATTTAGGTAACATTAATTTTGCTATACAGTTCTTAGATCTGGTTCGACTTTGTGTGTCCTCCACAGTCTTTTCATTTAACAATCAAGGATTTAGACAAAAGTTTGGTGTTACAATGGGGTCTCCTTTGTCTCCTATTCTTGCCAATTTATGCATGGAATTTGTTGAAGTTGAAATTTTACAGAACTGTGAATCTTCACTAAGACCCATTTTTTGGGTGAGATACGAAGATGATATTTTCATTATTTTTAAAGGTAACCCTTCAAATTTTGACAATTTCCTTCGGTATATTAATGGAATCTTTCCCTCTATCAAGTTCACAGCCGAACACGAAACAGATGATAAGTTGCCGTTTTTAGACATATTGATCTTCCATGACCCAGTAACTTTCACTTTTAAATTTACAGTTTATCGTAAAGAAACCAATGCAGAAACATACATTCATTTTTCTCCTGGCACAATAGTGAAGTCAAAAACCAACATCTTAGTCAATTTTGTTTTGAGAGCCCTGAAAGTATGTGACCCGCCTTCATTGACAGAGAACTTAAACATTGAAGATGTTTTCAAAAAAACTTTGTTACCCTTCCTATTTTATTAATAATGCCTTTAAAAAACAAAAGCCAAAAGAATATTCTACAGAGATTCATCTAAAGTAAATGACAAAAAGAAGTTTACGAATTGTCTTGCACTCCCTTTTAATCCTCACCTAAACAGAATAAGGAAAACTGTTAAAAAAAATCACAATGATAAATTAATATAGTCTTTAATTATAATAACAATATTAAGAGACTTCTTATAAATAATAATAGCACAACGAATCACAAACAAGTTGGTGTTTCCGAAATTCCCTGTTCAGAATGTGACTCTAAATATTTCGGTGAAAGTGGTAGAGGGCTGCCCACTAGAATCGCGGAACACAAAAGAGCTTACCAGTTACATGCGAAAACAATGTATTAGTTAGTCATAGTCTTAAGCTCGATCACCGCATAAATTGGGGAAGATTCTAAAGTAATTTTCAGAAGTAAAGAAGTTGGTATAAGAGAAGGTAGTGGAGGGTGCGGCGATAGACAGTGGTTTTTCCATGGAAGGCAATAAATCTTTCACACAGGAAGATAAATTCACCAACAACCTTATTTCCAAGAAATATATTAAAGGCTTTAAGAATAAAGAACATTATGAGAGTGTCTCTTTAGCCACATTTGATGCTGCGGTTGCCTCTCTTTCTCCCGTTCAGGTAACTCGGCTACCTCCAGTAACCGATGCTGCCGGCGCCTATGCTGTTGAAGAGGACCATCAGAACGACCGCACTGGGCAAGGACCAATTCGACGTTCCAGACGACTGGCGGGGCTTTCATCAGAAAACGACGGCATTGCCTGATATATACTGGACGACCGGTTCCATTGTTTTAATAACAAGTCACTTAATTTTTGACTCCTGCTTTGTTTACTTCGCTGCAAAGTTATATCAACGTGTCAGATTGATAAGGGGAACCGTACAGATTCCCGAAAGCTATCTTTTCTGTTTTAAACTTAAATATATGTACATTTACATAACTGTGGGATTTTGTTTCTCCATTTGAAGACTCGTGCTACTATGATGAATTTTAATAATAATAATAATAATAATAATAATAATAATAATAATAATAATAATAATAATAATAATAATAATAATAAGAAGAAGAAGAAGAAGAAGAAGAAGAAGAAGAAGAAGAAGAAGAAGAAGAAAAAAAGAAGATTAAGAAGAAGAAGAAGAAGAATGGCGGAGTTAACTAAATTTCTCTTACAAGGAATTTCTTTGGTTTTTCTAATTTGTTTCTCATAATCAGCGAGACTGCTAAGTAATTGGCCTACATTCATGGTGTTACTCTGGTATTTTGAATAACACCATGAATATGAGTTAATTACTTAGCATTCTCGCTGATTATGAGAAACGAAATTTTAGAAAAATAGAAAAAATCTTTATAAGATAAATTCACTTAAACTCTGCCACTCTTTTTAATAGGACATGTATCCGAGAAGATCTGCTTCCTAATAATAATAATAATAATAATAATAATAATAATAATAATAATAATAATAATAATAATAATAATAATAATAATAATAATAATAATAAGGTTAATATCAGGAGAGGGATCTTCCAGGGCGACTCACTGTCCCCACTACTCTTCGTAGTAGCCATGATTCCCATGACAAAAAGTACTACAGAAGATGGATGCCGGGTACCAACTCAAGAAAAGAGGCAACAGAATCAACCATCTGATGTTCATGGACGACATCAAGCTGTATGGTAAGAGCATCAAGGAAATAGATACCCTAATCCAGACTGTAAGGATTGTATCTGGGACATCAGGATGGAGTTTGGAATAGAAAAATGCGCCTTAGTCAACATACAAAAAGGCAAAGTAACGAGAACTGAAGGGATAAAGCTACCAGATGGGAGCAACATCAAACACATAGATGAGACAGGATACAAATACCTGGGAATAATGGAAGGAGGAGATATAAAACACCAAGAGATGAAGGACACGATCAGGAAAGAATATATGCAGAGACTCAAGGCGATAATCAAGTCAAAACTCAACGCCGGAAATATGATCAAAGCCATAAAACACAT
>NC_061100.1:30830541-30835541 GCF_015104395.2 Macrobrachium nipponense
GATTTCATTTATACATACTATATATATATATATATATATATATATATATCTATATATATATATATATATATATGTATGTATGTATGTATGTATGTAGGTATGTATGTATGTATGTATGTATGTATGTATGTATATATATATATATATATATATATATATATATATATATATATATATATATATATATATATATATATATATATATATATATATATATATATATATATATATATATACATATATCTTATATATATATATATATCATATATATATATATATATATATATATATATATATATATATATATATATATATATATATATATATATATATATATATATATACGTAAATAGCCACATGAAAGGTGAAGAATCAAAGACCAGGTACCAAGCGCTTTCGTGTATTGGCGTACACTTCTTCGGGGTACAAAGTAAAATAAATAAATAGAAACATAAGCAAGAAAATTTCACAGAACAAAGATCAAATCCATTAACAAGCAAATTATTACAAATTGTCACTACCAAACAAGTAAGAATACTTTAAAAGTGCTTAAGAACTGAAACTGCAGTTAGTATAACAGGCTGTTGCTAAAAGGTGACATTGTATTTCCCTACAATTTTATAAACAAGGTAACTATCTAATTTAAAAAGACCTGAACTCAGATTCATTAGTTGATCGTTAAAATGCTTAATAAATGCAGATTCTATTATGTTTCTTTTTACAATATGGTTACAAAATATTACTTCAGATGCATTTTTCCAGTCTATATTATGGTTAAAATCATTCATGTGTACAAATAAAGCACTCGTCGATTGTCCTGTTAACTGCGTAACGGTGTTGTTTTAGACGGTAATCTAGTTCTTTACCAGTTTGACCAAGGTAGTTGTAATTACAGCCAGCACAAGGAATCGTGTAAATGCAGCCACTAGATTGTTTTGGGGAATTACGCACAATGATATTTTGAAGTGTCCTGAATTTTTATATACCACATTTATCTTGAAAGTTTTTCAGTAATTTCTGAATAAAAGAAAGATTGACATTATATGGCAGTGTTAAGATATTTTCTCTCACAAAAGGCTCCCTATTGTTAGCGGAATAAAAAATATTTCTAGCTTTCTGCAAAGATTTGTCAATTAAAAACTTTGGGTATTTTAACCTATTTCCTACGTCATAAATTTTACAATTCTCGGAGTCTAGGAATTCCGGACTGCAAATCCGTAGTGCCCTCAAAAACATGCTACAAAAAACTGAGAGTTTTACATTAACAGGGTGGTCTGAATAATAGTGGATATATGAACAGACATTGGTAGGTTTCCTGTAAACATCAAACACAAAGCTTCTATCCCTTCTATGAACCAAAACATCTAAAAACGGTAATGAACAATTATTTTCTTCTTCAACGGTGAATTTAATAGAAGGTACCAAATTATTTAACTTTTCTAAAAATATGTTCAAATTTTCGCTCATGGGCCAAACACAGAATATGTCATCAACATATCGAAACCAAAGAACCCCCTTAGGCAAAATACCAGGTAATATTTTTACTTCAAAAAATTCCATATACAGGTTGCTAAGTACTGGGGAAAGGGGATTTCCCATAGCCATTCCAAACTTTTGATGGTAATAATTTCCGTTAAAAACAAACTTGCAATCTTTAACGCATAATTTTATCAATTCTAAAATTTTGTCAGAAGCCAAAGGTAAAATATGCTTTGTTAATTCGTCAGCTAAAAAGTTCAACAAATCATCAACTGGAACATTGGTAAATAAAGAGGTAACATCAAAACTGATCATTTTAAAGTCGTAATTTACGTGAGCATTACAGATTTTTTCAACAAAATCGGTATTATTCTTTATATGTGTATTTAGATATGTTTCCGACAATAGGCATAAGAATCTTAACTAACCATTTAGACAGTTTATATGAAACACTACCAACCGAACTGATTATTGGGCGGACAGGATTACCAAACTTGTGCGTTTTAATAAGACCATACATATACGGTAAAGTTGCACTTTGCGAGGAAAACTGTTTGACTAGAGCATCATTTCCTTTTAAGACACTTTTTAATATCTTATTGAAATTACTATTAACTGAGGCAAGGGGGTTTTTTCTTAGTTCTGAATAAGTTACGTGATCTGACAAAAGATTGTACATTTTTCTAACATACTCATCCTTATCCATTATTACCAGAACCTGGGATTTATCAGCTTTCGTAATATGCAGGTCATTATCGTTTTTTAAGTCAATGTAACACTTTATAAAACGTCTAGGAATACTAGTTGGGATTGGTTTCGACATGGCACCGTAAACAATACCTTTACAAATATTAATTTCATCACTAGATAAACTACTATTCCTTTCCGATTATTAAATGAAAAATTAGCAACATCTACATAGTCAATATTTTCTTTTGAAAACGAAAAGCTTAAACCGTAACCTAGAGCACTTAAGACATTTTCCTGTAACGGTCTACTTGACAAATTTACCACAAAATCGGGGTTAGCATGATTATTCCAGTCACTGTTTTTCGATCAAACTCTTCAGCTTTCTTCCTAGTCTGTTATTTACTCTGCGGCGGATGTTGTTCTCAGCTTCCTATAACAATAGTTACTTAAGTGGAACATGTAGTACCAAAATCGTTCATTCCACGAAGATTGCTCAAATTGGCGGACCGACCTTTTGATGACTATCAACGTTTGATCCTGCAGAAATATATTGAAATTGCGAAAATAGATGTGCAAGAGGCATTTCATAGTTTGAGTGAAAAGCGACGCTGTTTTCATATGCTCATTCCTGAAGATTGGAAGTATCCGCTTAAGAACTATTGTTATAGGAAGCTGAGAACAACATGCCGCAGAGTAAATAACAGACTAGGAAGAAAGCTGAAGAGTTTGATCGAAAACAGTGACTGGAATAATCATGCTAACCCCGATTTTGTGGTAAATTTGTCAAGTAGACCGTTACAGGAAAATGTCTTAAGTGCTCTAGGTTACGGTTTAAGCTTTTCGTTTTCAAAAGAAAATATTGACTATGTAGATGTTGCTAATTCATTTAATAATCTGGAAAGGAATAGTAGTTTATCTAGTGATGAAATTAATATTTGTAAAGGTATTGTTTACGGTGCCATGTCGAAACCAATCCCAACTAGTATTCCTAGACGTTTTATAAAGTGTTACATTGACTTAAAAAACGATAATGACCTGCATATTACGAAAGCTGATAAATCCCAGGTTCTGGTAATAATGGATAAGGATGAGTATGTTAGAAAAATGTACAATCTTTTGTCAGATCACGTAACTTATTCAGAACTAAGAAAAAACCCCCTTGCCTCAGTTAATAGTAATTTCAATAAGATATTAAAAAATGTCTTAAAAGGAAATGATGCTCTAGTCAAACAGTTTTCCTCGCAAAGTGCAACTTTACCGTATATGTATGGTCTTATTAAAACGCACAAGTTTGGTAATCCTGTCCGCCCAATAATCAGTTCGGTTGGTAGTGTTTCATATAAACTGTCTAAATGGTTAGTTAAGATTCTTATGCCTATTGTCGGAAACATATCTAAATCACATATAAAGAATAATACCGATTTTGTTGAAAAAATCTGTAATGCTCACGTAAATTACGACTTTAAAATGATCAGTTTTGATGTTACCTCTTTATTTACCAATGTTCCAGTTGATGATTTGTTGAACTTTTTAGCTGACGAATTAACAAAGCATATTTTACCTTTGGCTTCTGACAAAATTTTAGAATTGATAAAATTATGCGTTAAAGATTGCAAGTTTGTTTTTAACGGAAATTATTACCATCAAAAGTTTGGAATGGCTATGGGAAATCCCCTTTCCCCAGTACTTAGCAACCTGTATATGGAATTTTTTGAAGTAAAAATATTACCTGGTATTTTGCCTAAGGGGGTTCTTTGGTTTCGATATGTTGATGACATATTCTGTGTTTGGCCCATGAGCGAAAATTTGAACATATTTTTAGAAAAGTTAAATAATTTGGTACCTTCTATTAAATTCACCGTTGAAGAAGAAAATAATTGTTCATTACCGTTTTTAGATGTTTTGGTTCATAGAAGGGATAGAAGCTTTGTGTTTGATGTTTACAGGAAACCTACCAATGTCTGTTCATATATCCACTATTATTCAGACCACCCTGTTAATGTAAAACTCTCAGTTTTTTGTAGCATGTTTTTAAGGGCACTACGGATTTGCAGTCCGGAATTCCTAGACTCCGAGAATTGTAAAATTTATGACGTAGGAAATAGGTTAAAATACCCAAAGTTTTTAATTGACAAATCTTTGCAGAAAGCTAGAAATATTTTTTATTCCGCTAACAATAGGGAGCCTTTTGTGAGAGAAAATATCTTAACACTGCCATATAATGTCAATCTTTCTTTTATTCAGAAATTACTGAAAACTTTCAAGATAAATGTGGTATATAAAAATTCAGGAACACTTCAAAATATCATTGTGCGTAATTCCCCAAAACAATCTAGTGGCTGCATTTACACGATTCCTTGTGCTGGCTGTAATTACAACTACCTTGGTCAAACTGGTAAAGAACTAGATTACCGTCTAAAACAACACCGTTACGCAGTTAGAACAGGACAATCGACGAGTGCTTTATTTGTACACATGAATGATTTTAACCATAGTATAGACTGGAAAAATGCATCTGAAGTAATATTTTGTAACCATATTGTAAAAAGAAACATAATAGAATCTGCATTTATTAAGCATTTTAACGATCAACTAATGAATCTGAGTTCAGATCTTTTTCAAATTCAGATAGTTACCTTGTTTATAAAATTGTAGGGAAATACAATGTCACCTTTTAGCAACAGCCTGTTATACTAACTGCAGTTTCAGTTCTTAAGCACTTTTAAAGTATTCTTACTTGTTTGGTAGTGACAATTTGTAATAATTTGCTTGTTAATGGCTTTGATCTTTGTTCTGTGAAATTTTCTTGCTTATGTTTCTATTTATTTATT
>NC_061100.1:30838041-30865541 GCF_015104395.2 Macrobrachium nipponense
AGTGAATGAATCAATATACAAATCGATAGACATATAAATGAATTAGTAAAATATAAGGCGAGTTGTTCTCGGGTTGTAATGTATTGAATATTCGCTTGATATTTTGAGTCTTTATAATGGCATAAAATCTTCATGGAGACTTCCACAGTCCAGCGGTGTTAGGAATAAACGAACACTGGCACTGAGAAGTTCGACTCTATTATACATTTACTCAAACTCAAACTCATACGTAAATTATATTGAAATGACAAACTGATATTTTGTCACCAGTTTGTGAGCAGTAGCTGACTAATAATAGGGATTCTGTATAACTTTCTGGAATATGATTTTTTTTACTCATTCAGACTGATTATTGACATTACCGAACTTTTTTTTTGGCAAAATAGTGACATGAGTTGCATGAAACTGGTGTGTGTTTTTGACTGCAAAGTTACAGTGAGTATGACCTCAAATTGAGGTTATTTGTAACCTTTAGAGACTTAAATAAATCTTCAAAGAAATAAATGAAATTCAAACTTCACTCGACATGATTTGACTTAGAGTCTATCTAGTGTATTATAGCTGCAGACGTTCGTGACGTTCAACTGAACTAAAATAAATAAAAATCAATTGAAGCAATGAAATATTGCAGAGAATTAGTAAGTACTGAAGAGTACCTTTCTGAATGAAATATGAATCCTGATAAGGACACATACATACATTCATAAATAAATACACACACACATATATGTGTGTGTGTGTGTGTGTGTGTGTTCTTCCTTTGATACAATATACATTGAGACTTGGCATTAAATCACACCCTTCCATAGGAACCAGACTATAAAAGATTGTCTGTATTCAACTGAAAGACACAAGAATGGAAATTGCAAAGACGTCTGTCAAGACAATAGAACCTCTGGAATATTTAGGATAATTTTCTAAATAGATATAAACCTAATTTTGCCCACAAACAATGAGGAAAAAATACAAAAGCTTTAATTTTCGATCATAGTTTTCTTTTTTATACCAAAGCAAGGTAGCTTTTCCCAGATTCCTAGAGGCTCTATCTGTAGAACTCTTAGTGAGAAAAAACATTTGTAAGGCTTAATATCCTCCATCCCTTTGCTGTGAACTTCTCAAAAAGTTTGTTCAACTTCCGACCTTTCCATTATAGAAGCTCACAAACAATTTTTTTTCTCCCATGTTGAGAGAGAGAGAGAGAGAGAGAGAGAGAGAGAGAGAGAGAGAGAGAGAGAGAGAGAGAGAGAGAATGTCTTTATTTAGTTGCCTGATTAAATTTTTTTTTTGCAATTATCTTGAAACTACAAACATTTACACACACACACACACACACACACACACACACACACAAACACACACACTCAGAGGGAGTTACCTAATTATATTGAAAATACTCTGAAATTACACATAGAGAGAGAGAGAGAGAGAGAGAGAGAGAGAGAGAGAGAGAGAAGAGAGAGAGAGAGAGAGTTATAAGATTATCAGTTCCGCCCTTTATACTTTTCCAGTATTATTATGTGTACTGTTTTTTATTGCAAATTCTAATTACCAATTAATTTTATAATATATGCTCTTAAATATACGTACCTTTTGTTATGCCTGGGAAGTAGGAATGAATTCCACCCCCAGGAAAACTTTGAATATCAATAAATATCAAGAAAATAAATTGCTGAATCAATCAAATTATGCTCTATATGAAAAGGATATCACTTACGAATCATATAACACTGATTCAAATTCAAATTCAACAGTTCTATTTACGACACAAATGGCCACAGACAAACATCCATAAAAGAATAGAAATATCTTTAAAACTCTAATAAAGGAAATTGAAAATGATAAGCATGAGAAATGATTTTGAAATAGATATGAAAATTATGATGAAATGTATGAGGTGAGGGCTATGAAACTATATCATTTTTAATTATGTATAACTTCACTTTCATAACCCAAGCACAAACAACAAAGAGGAAAAGCAGGAACTTAAATTTGCCTATTGTCCAGACAGCTTATGTCAAATATTTACAAAAAAAGCTGGGATATCGTTACAAGAAACAAAAGGTTCATATATTGTACAAAAGCCACTGAGATCAATGAGAGGTAATTGGGTTCACAACAGTGACACAATACAGAGATAGATATAAAAAAAGGTGCATTGTCCAAAGATATTAAGTTTATAATGAGGTTATACAGTTCTTTTTACTGTGTGATTGTAATAACTGGTATATATATATATATATATATATATATATATATATATATATATATATATATATATATATATATATATATATATATATATATATATATATATATATATATATATATATACTATTGCAGTATGATGCTCAAACATCAATTCAGGAATGCCGAAGACACATAGATGCTTTTAAGAGATTTATTAATAGAGAAACGTTTCGCACACGACTATGTGCATCATCAGTCTGAAAAATGACAAAATAATAACATTAAAAATACTAAAAATACACAGGATTCTTCAAATGACAATTAAAAACATTAAAAGACTAACATTAGAGGCAAAGTAAAAACAACTGCTGTTACACCAACCTTCAGGTACAGAGGAAGAAGATAGAATGACCAAAGAAGGAACAACAACCTCCAAAGACGACTATGCCAGATATAGTTGAGCAGAGGAGCAGCCACCGTTTAACGATGGAACGAGTCTTTTAATATATAATGACTCTAAGGTCGTCGAATTATCTGCATCCTTAGAATATGCTAATATGGAAAAGTGCTGTTTCTTGACCTCAATTTTACAATTGATAGCATGATTTTTTTATATTTGAATGTTCTGGTTTGCTCAATCTTTGTCCCGTTCTAAAACTCAACCCGAAGTGAGTGTAATAACGCATCTGCAACATCCTTTTCGTTGATCCAATATAAGTACCAGGACATCCTGGGCATGTAAACTTATAGACCACATTGGATCGCATGAAGGGCTGCAGATGGTCCTTGAAGCCAAACAAGGAGCCAATTTTACTGGGATTATTTGATATTAATTTTAATGTTCTGAAAAAACTCATGTATGCTTCAATCCCTTATATTTTCAACTCCAAATTTTCGCATAAACTGATACAAATTATTGAAACTGAAATACCGTGCATTAATTTAAAATTAATATAAAACATAATCCCAGTAAAATTGGCTCCTTGTTTGGCTTCAAGGACCATCTGCAGCCCTTCATGCGATCCAATGTGGGTCTATAAAGTTGACATGCCCAGGATGTCCTGGTACTTATATTGGATCAACGAAAAGGTTGTTGCAGATGCGTTATTACAGTCACTTAGGGTTGAGTTTTAGAATGGGACAAAGATTGAGCAGACCAGAACATTCAAATATAAAAAATCATGCTATCAATTGTAAAATTGAGGTCAAGAAACAGCACTTTTCCATATTAGCATATTCTAAGGATGCAGATTATTAAAAGACTCGTTCCATCGTTAAACGGTGGCTGCTCCTCTGCTCAACTATATCTGGCATAGTCGTCTTTGGAGGTTGTTGTTCCTTCTTTGGTCATTCTATCTTCTTCCTCTGTACCTGAAGGTTGGTGTAACAGCAGTTGTTTTTACTTTGCCTCTAATTTTAGTCTTTTAATGTTTTTAATTGTCATTTGAAGAACCCTGTGTATTTTTAGTATTTTTAATGTTATTATTTTGTCATTTTTCAGTCTGATGATGCACATAGTCATGTGTGAAACGTTTCTCTATGAATAAATCTTTTAAAAGCATCCATGTGTCTTCGGCATTCCTGAATTGATATATATATATATATATATATATATATATATATATATATATATATATATATATATATATATATATATATATATATATATATATATATATAAGTAAAACTGCACGTCTCTGGCATTATAAAATAAAGTCTTATCACGCTTTAATCTCCCAATAACACAAGACGCATTTTCTCTCATATTTTCTGCATTAGGATTCTTGAATATCCCTCTTCGTTTGTCTGCAAGTAGCTGAACAGACAGCAACAGGCTATAGCAGGCTGTAGCAACTGTAGGAAGACGGAATGCCTCCCTCATCGTAGAAGACTCTCACGGCTTCTTGTAGATCCCCAAAAAAACACGCTGTAGAATTCTCTCGAACACCCATCATGGAAATACTTGTAATCACCCTGGACAACATGGCAGCAACCTCTCGGCACGGCTGGTGGACGTCTTGCTGGCGTCGGGGAACGACTTTTGGCGGGTGTGTGTTAGTATGTCAGTCAAGTCTCTGGTCAATCTAAGAAAATTAACCCAAACATACTACCTCTTTCAAACAATGATCTCAAAAAGGTCAGAAATACTAACTGAACGTCTCCCAATTAACTCCCTCAAATATGACTACTAAAATGATAAGTCATTATCACAACTCTCTAAGAAAAAGAAACATCAAGTTCTCCAACTCAATTCTCCAAACTCGCACATCAGCACACACACAACTCAGAAATCACAGCAACTCCACGGAATTCTGCACTCACATTTCGAACTCGAATGTGCTCACAAAAAAAAAGAAAAAATCGTAACAAGCTCAAGAAAGAAAAAGAAAGTATCTCGTAACATACCCAGACCCAAAAACGTTCTCTCAAGTTCTGACATTTAACCAACCCACAAAATCAGCAAAAATCTCCAACTTTTAACAGCAAAAACCCCTTTACTGCTCAATAATTAATCACAATGAGACTTAATGTCAAACTCCCATTTACGTAAACAATAACCCTCGAAAAATTACATCTCCCGGTAAAATCAAATCTCCCGTCCAAAAAGGAAATGCTACTTAAGCTCAATCCCCAAATCATATCTCTCATAGGAAAAGGAAGAAAAATAATAAAAAAAAGATAATCACAAATAAGTTTCCCCAATCACAAAATACATAACACATGTATAATATGCATAACTCCCGCGTTTTTCCCAAGAAATGCTCCATGTAAAGCCCCGGAATTTGCCAGAAAGCAAACTCTCACACATGCGCTTTCGTGAAATGCTATAGCCAACATTTCCAGATATTGCAAAAATTCTGATCTATCACCATCAGAAGAAAAGAAACAGCACACGCTCAGCACACGGCTCATCACACGCTTGTCAGCAGAAAAATCGTCTGCGGACGCATGCTCAAACAGTAGCACAAAAATTGTCTAGTCAGACACATAAGTTTGGAAACTCATGATTCTCAAGAAAAAAAGGTCTAACTGACACATTTCACAGAATTAACTCCAGGATAAGACTAATATGTTCAAAAATTTGTCTCGAAGACTTATTCTCTCAACATGACTTTGCCCAAATTATATTTCTCCAAGAATAGCACACTTGTGAACATAAAAAATGCACACACATCTCCAAATAACTCGTAATGCAGTAATGCCATTCGCCTCTAAATAGACACGAAACCAAAAAAGAGAACCACAGAAATCTTCTCTTGGCTCAAGAAAAACTCCATAACCACAAAAAAAAGAGAGTCACCCGCCCAAGATTAATTCCAACTCCATTATGAGACACCATATTAATAATAACACCACTCCGGTTATAAAAATATTTCCTCCATTTGGTTAATAACCAACCCCCTTATATTATTCTCTTATTTCTCCAAAGCCACATGTCAGTAGAAAAAAAAGACACCACTCCAGGAATAGACAATAATCACCTCTATTTCGGCAAATACAAAATATTTACCTCTATTTCCCCAATAACTCCATGTGGAACAAAACAAGGCTCCAAAAAATATATCTCCAAAAAGGAATATCAAAATATGAAATCCCATCTCCAAAAAAATGTGCACTCAAGGCAACTAACTCACATACTCACAAATATTGCCCCATAATCTCCAAATATGTCTCTATTTGCAACAAAGATGGCTGCAAAATAATTGAACTAAACATAGCTCATATCACATTGGCAAATATCAAAAATGGCCAAAAAAATATATCTCCCATATATTATATCTCAAATATAACTCCAAAATAATATATACCTCCAATTATCTCCCCAAAATAATATATCTCAATTATATCTCAATTCTAACTCCAATTCTCCAGAGAATAACTCAATGTTATAGTCAAAAACTATAAAAACTCACTCCATTTAGCATAACTGCTAAAAAAGGGCAAAAACTCGGCAAATAAAACTGTCTAGAAAATTCTAGAAAAAACCACCAATGTGCCACAAGTCATTATAACATAATTCCAAAATCACAGTGTCTAAGCAAAGACTTCCCCATATGCACTACGACATAAGCCACTAGAAAACTTAGCCAAGTTTCCTATCTCTCACAAATTTGTCACAAATACAACTAAGGTATTGTGCAAGAAAACTCACAATTTCTGGAACATAAATATCCAGAGAAAAAATGTAGTGCCATTATGTATGCAATCAAAACGTGCAAAAATTCTCCCAAAAGACTCATTCTCTATAGCATCAAATAGCTAAAACACGAACACGTTCTCTTAAATGACTCTAAGTCACGAACTGAGATAATATTCATACTAACTGGAGAGGAAAAAAATAAATTCAAATTCACCCTTGGTAAAAAAAACTTGTGTCAGCGATGGCTAATTTCCAAAAAAGGAGAAAAGAAAAATCAACGGCACCATTAACTATCTCCCGTAACTCACTAGATGTCAAGCAATTATCTGCTGAACTCATAAAAAAAAAGAAAAAAAAAAACTAAAATGTGTTGTTAGTTCTTCCCATAATCACAAAAGATTTCACCTCCCTTGACAGCATTAAAACACCCACGTATTAGTATATAAAAAATCAGCATCAGAAATATCACAATCACAAAATCACCAAAAAAATTGCTATCATCAAAATCATCAGTATCAGTACAAAAAATATCACCAAAGTTAATGCTTGTCCATTCTCCAAAAATTCAGCAAAAAATTCAGTAAAATTCAGCAAAATTCCACACAATTTACCAAGATTCAATCAGATTCATCAAGATTCAGCAAAACTCATCCCCGTGAATCACTGAAAATATTCTCCAAAGTTACAAAAACTCAACAAATAATTAACACAAGACTTCTCCCATTAATTCATTGTAATAATTATCCCTGAATAATTATCTGTAATAATTATCAACTAATCTCCCATGAAATATCTCAAATCTCTCGTAAAACAATTCTCCCGTAATGATAATTATACTTAAGCAAACCTCCCGTGACACATCTCAAGTATAACAATTATTAACAATAATAATAACTCTTCATAGCAATAATTCTCTTGCAAAAATCTCAAGTAAGGGTGAAATTCAAATAGCATACACAATTGCTGAATCCTATGACATACAATTTCTCCAGCATGCAACACCATGACATAACACCATTGCCACACAAACGACGATACCAACACCAATATCGGCATTTCAAAGTAAGTTTTCTCCAACACAATAAAAAAAATAATCTGTGTATCCTCCTTATATTTGTGTCTTTCAAGGCACAAAGAAACATATAACACATCCCGTGCATGTAAACTACTTTTCCCCTCATTTTCGGAAAAGAAAAATCTCTTTTTATTTCCTTTTCTCTTCATCCAAGGGAGAAAAAAAAAATCTCTTTTCTAAAAAAAAGACTCTCGGGCACCCATTTCACTTCATCAACTAATCAATCAGCTGATATCTTAGCATTCAATGTCAAGGCCAAATCCATCTCCAACACACAAAGAAAAAAAAAAGGAAAAGGGGAGTTCCCCCACCCACACTTGAGAAAAAAAAAAAAAAAAATTCTCCCCCCCTGAGAACAACCCCTCAGTCGAGCGGCAGAACAGCCTGAGGCATACCAGCAGTATCCCCCATCCCTGCACTATCTCTCGAGGGAGGCTAGTGGTACCTTCCATGCTACTATCCCCCTGAGGGATGCCCGTACCCTCGCAATGCAAGGCGCCTCTCTGCAGAAGTGTGCTGAGCCCGTAAAATTGTGGCCGCTCTGTGTCACTAAGCCATATGCTTATCTAAGCACAGTTCCCATGCATAGAAAAAATCACTCCTATGTTTTAAACAAAGACGAATGCATACGTCTATTATAAACACGTGCAAATAAAGAAAATACATCACTATGGGGCAAAAACAAGAAAAATTATTGACCTCTTGAACCAATCCCATAACCCTGAAATATTTAAACAAACCCCACTCCTTCAAAACAATAGTTTAACACTCACCACTCCATAATGGGAAAAAAGAACTCGAAATTCTCCGTAGAATACGTAAATCTCGTCGGCACAATACAAACGCAACCGGTGAGATGACCCCTAGTAACACTCACTCATGAACTAGACTGAGTTGCTTGTCTCACGACTCCTACCCTGAAGAATCTCGGTACGAGCAAATTTGATGACCCTAATAGAAATTTTCTTTCCTCATCCCCCCATCTCACGGACGGACATTTTCTCTACCCCTTTTATCTTCTAACTGGCCAACCATCTCCACATTGACGTTCCTAGGCATAAAAAAAGAAAGAAGACTTTCTATATCCCCTCTTAACCTGGCCAACGCATCTCCGCATTGACGTTCCTAGGCATAAAAAAAGAAAAAAAGAAGGACTTTTCTATATCCCCTCTTAACCGCTGCCACCACTATAAAAACATGGGGGGAAGACCCCCAGTATTCATAAGGTAAGCAATGGACAACGAAACGGAAGGCAGACCCCCACACCCATTACATACACAGGCTCTCTCTCTCTCTCTCTCCCCGCAATCACCCATCTCTTCTCTCTCTCTTCTCTCTCTCTCTCTCTCTCTCCATTCTAACAGGTAATGAAAATGAGAGAGTTGCATCATAACATAACGTTTATTTACAAGAATAACTAAATCGATTAACTAAGTAATCCAGTCTTACAGACTAACATTGTCAAGTCACCCAAAAGTCCACACCTCCCCTCCGTAAAACTCTTTAGTTCCCCGGTATTTCCAGATCCGTTCTGTCAAAGATACAGAACACATCTCGGTAAGTACACACACAAGTTTAAAGACAAAGTTAATAAAATGGAACATCTTACAAGATATCAAACAAGCCATCCCTTTGGCTAAAGTAAAGGTACACTTACTCATTCCCAACCGGAATATCACTCACTGATAAATAAAAACACTTTGGCATCTGCCATCATGGCTTCGCCTTCCTCCCCGAATGTCTGTGCAAGTCTTCCCATAAACTTGGCTAGTGACATTATGAATAGAAGAGGCGCACACGCACATACGAATGCACACTTCGACAACGCCTCGCGGTTCTAGCTGCATCTAGTTTCACAAAGGCACTTTGGGAAGAGTTCATAAACTGTCGTACATTGACTCGACAAACTAAGCATTTTTATCTCACGCCATCCCCTAGAATCTCATTCATCAGCTACTCTCAGTCGTTACTCTGCCCTGTTCTCCACATTCCATAGGTTACAGAGAACGTACGAACAATATATTATTAATCCAAAATCCCTATGTCTTACAGATATATATATATATATATATATATATATTATATATATAGTATATATATATATATATATATATATATATATAATATATTATCTATATATATATCTATATATAAGATATATATATATTATATATATACTATATATACTATATATATATATATATATATTATATATATATATATATATAATCTATATATATATATATATCTCTAGATATATATATATATATATATATATATATATATATATATATATATATATATTATATATATATATATATATATATCAATTCAAGAATGCCGAAGACACATGGATGCTTTTAAGAGATTTATTCATAGAGAAACGTTTCGCACATGACTATGTGCATCATCAGACTGAAAAATGACAAAATAATAACATTAAAAATACTAAAAATACACAGGGTTCTTCAAATGACAATTAAAAACATTAAAAGACTAAAATTAGAGGCAAAGTAAAAACAACTGCTGTTACACAACCTTCAGGTACAGAGGAAGAAGATAGAATGGACCAAGAAGGAACAACAACCTCCAAAGACGACTATGCCAGATATAGTTGAGCAGAGGAGCAGCCACCGTTTAACGATGGAACGAGTCTTTTAATATATTATGACTCTAAGGTCGTCAAATAATCTGCATCCTTAGAATATGCTAATATGGAAAAGTGCTGTTTCTTGACCTCAATTTTACAATTGATAGCATGATTTTTTATATTTGAATGTTCTGGTCTGCTCAATCTTTGTCCCATTCTAAAACTCAACCCTAAGTGACTGTAATAACGCATCTGCAACAACCTTTTCGTTGATCCAATATAAGTACCAGGACATGCCCAGGATGTCCTGGTACTTATATTGGATCAACGAAAAGGTTGTTGCAGATGCGTTATTACACTACTTCTGGTTGGGTTTTAGAACGGGACATAGATTGAGCAAACCAGAACATTCAAATATAAAAAAATCATGCTATCAATTGTAAAATTGAGGTCAAGAAACAGCACTTTTCCATATTAGCATATTCTAAGGATGCAGATTATTTGACGACCTTAGAGTCATTATATATTAAAAGACTCGTTCCATCGTTAAACGGTGGCTGCTCCTCTGCTCAACTATATCTGGCATAGTCGTCTTTGGTGGTGTTGTTCCTTCTTTGGTCATTCTATCTTCTTCCTCTGTACTGAAGGGTTTGGTGTAAAGGCAGTTGTTTTTTTTACAGATATATAATAATATATATATATATATATATATATATATATATATATATATATATATGTATATATGGTAATATATGATAATAATTATGTAATATAATATATAAATATTTATATCTATTATATTATCTATATCTGATCTTATATATATATATATCTATATATCTTATCATATATATATATATTCTACATATATATATATATATATATATATATAGGTATATATATATATATTATATTTCTAGAATATATATATATATATATATGAATAAATATCTCATTATGTCTTATATATAATATATATATATATATATACTATATATATTATCTTATATCTATATATATTATATATTATCATATCTATAGATATCTATATATAGATATATATTGATATATATAGATATATTATATATATATATATATATATTATATATTATATTAGATATGTTTATATATATATTCTATATATATCTATATGAAATCTAGAGATATATATTAATTCCTATATATGAAGTAATTAAAATTTATATAATAATAATTTTTTTTTTTTTTTTTTTTAACATTATATATATAACAAATAGTATAATATAATATATTATATTATCAGATATATATAGGATATATGATCTATAGAATAAAAAAAATTATATATTATATTATATATAATATATTATATATAGTATATAAGTAATATGATCATAAATATAAGATGATTTATTATATATAGGATAATATATATATATCTATAGACTATATAAAATTATTTTATATTAGATTATATATCGACAGATAAGATATAATATAAAATTATAATAATAATAATAATATATAATATGATATATATATAAATATAATAATTAGGGATTATTAATATTATTAATATAAACTATTTAGATAAATTATATATAATCAATATATATAAATAATACTACATGTAGATATATAGATTATACCTTATATATTATATATATATATCTATTTAAATGTATATTAATATATCTATATAATATCTATATATATATATATCTACATTATATAAATATATCTATAGATATATGATAGTAATATATATATATATATATATATAAATTAGATATAAATATATAATATATATATAAATCTATATATATATATTATATATAATAAATATAATATAGATTATATTATATATAATATATATATATATATATATATATCTATATAATATATCTACATATATATATATATAGATATATATATAGATATATAATATATATAATATAATATATATTAGATATATATAATATCTATAATATATATATATATAATATTATATATATATCTACATATATATATATATATTATATATATTATATATATATATATAATCTATAATACATATATATATATATCTATATATTTAATATATACGATCTACATCTATATATAATATATATCTCTATATATATTAATATATATTATATATATATATATATATAATTATATATGATATATATATATATATATATATATACATATTATATTATATATATATATTCTATATATTATATATAGATATATATATATCTATATCTAATATATATATATCTATATATATATATATATATATATATATATACATATATATATATATCTATATATATATATATCAAATATATATTTATATATCTATATATCTATATATACTATATATATATAGATATATATATATATATATATACTATATATATATATTATATATATACTATATATATATATAATTAGATCTCTATATATATCTAATATATATATATCTAACTATATATACTCGATATCTATACTATATATATATAGATATATATATATCTATATATATATTATATATATATGATACTATATTACCCAAGGTATTATGGATTTGTTATTGAGCGAAGTTATATGGCTTAACTTTTGTAAACAAAACAAAAAAAATCACGCTTGTACAAGTAACATCCACACACACACACACATATAAATAAAATATTATTTTTATTTATTACATCAACATGGCTTAAAGCTAAATCCCTTCTCTTCTTCATTCCTATTGCTGTGTGTTACCTTGAAAATGCCAGCCTGTATCAATGTATTCCTCTTCGATCACCTCTGTCTCTCCTCGGTAAAATATTCCTCTTTTTATCCTAGCTACAATATCTGGCTGCGTCGTTTATTGAGTAAGGCGATATTTCCGGAGTTCAATTTTTCCACAGCTGTTTTTATTTACAGGTGCGAACAAGTTTCAAAATTAATGTTTCCCTTCTGTGACAGGAGCGATGGCATTTTTTATGTGGGTCTTCGCCCATTCTGGTCTTCAGACAGAAGAATCTCTGTGTTTTTATTGGGACTGATTTCAGTCTAGTGTTGTTCTTTCATTCCACGCATTGTTTACTCTCACTATATTGATAAAATCATTGTTTCCAAAATGATCTTGGCTAAGATTTGTGATATTGATAGTCTATTAATCTGTGTATATACATTTAAAAAAAAATTTAATAAGTAACCTCCTCTTTCTGTATTTTCTATTATATCTACCGTACATGCTTTTAAATGAACGCCATATTCCTTGGAATCCTGAATTTCAAGTCAATGACCCCTCTATACTAGTTCCATATGAATATGGATTATAATTTAGTTTTCTGTAAAAGACAACTATTGTTCCTGCATTGTCTGCCCGTCCGCCCTCAGATCTTGATGACTACTAAGGCTAGAGGGCTGCAAATTTGTATGTAGATCATCCACCCTCCAATCATCAAACATAGCAAATTGCAGCCCTCTAGCGGTAGCAGTTTTTATTTTATTTAAATTCAAAGTTAGCCATAGGCTAACAACACAGGCCACCACACGGCCTGGCTGAGTTTAATGGACCGCAGCTATGAGTCCTATGGCCGGATAGAAGACTCGGTTTTTTCTGCGAATTTTTACTCGTTTTAATATTAATAATGATAATTATCCTCTAAGATTAGCCATAACTTCAGAGAGTCTAATGTCTCTTACTTGCCTAACGTGGAAGAATGTAGTACCTCAGCAGTTTATATCTTTTTACTTTAATTTTCATTTTTATCATCTATTCTTCACTTCTATGTGGAGGAATTGGCTCAATAATCCGTTCACTCACTAAAGCCTTTGTACTCATAGACACTCATCTAAAGCTGTTCAAGTGTGGGTTTCATTTAAATTCCCCTTTCAGAGTAAGTGCTCTGAATCCTGGTATTCTAATAATTATTGGAATGACCTCTTCACATCCCGGGTCAAAGGACTTCTAAGTACCACCAACGAAGTATTGCCATGCGATATATGCTTTATAAATACTCTTTTTATTCACAAATCGTCCACATTTCACCAGTGATCAGGAAGGCATACGGAAGTTTTGGTGTCTGAAAGTTTAATTAGTTTTTTTTAAGAAGTGTCCTAATAAAAATAATAATATTGCCTATTGTAACGTATTGCTACAACTATACCATATGCTTTATGAATTCCCTTGTAACTTATCGATGTCTACATTTCACCAGTGATCAGGGATAAAGACGTCATCATATCCGAAATAAATGTAACGTGCATATGGTGTTTATAAGTCTTTATTTTCGCTATGGCGTAAGTATAATTACCATTTGAAACATGTACTAATAGATATAAGAATGAACTAAACAATACTTCATTCAGTTTTCTTCTGAAGATTGAAAAAGAAACCCACAGATTTATAAGTAAACGCGTTATACACAGTAATTTTGTGGGTTTCTTTTTGAAAAATAAGAATATTGCCTATTGTAGTATATTGCTACACCTGCATATGGTTTATGAATACTTTTGTAACTTATCTATTGTCCACTGTTCACCAGTGATCAAGGATGTAGAGGTTTTGATATTTGAAGTAAATGGTTGCAATATGTATATAGAGTTTTGATGGTCCTTTTTTATATTCATTATGTCATATGTTTAATAATTTTCTTTGTTTGTACCACTTCGAATAATAATATTCCCTATTGCAACTATTCTTTAAAAAATATTTCCATCCTTCCTAAAAGTAAGGGTCTGTTCTGACTGAAACGTGTGCGTGCATATAGTGTGTTTATTGTCTTCTTTACCTTAATTTTGGAATATGTTTAATTGGTCTATTAGATTTGTCCTCATAAAAATAGGAATACTGTCTATTGCAGCTACTCTCAGAAAGACCTAAAAGGCTGTACGGAAGGAATGGGTCCTGTCGCTTTCTTTTGCACTTTTGCCTAAGCTGCACAATGACCCGTAAAGGTAAAAGAAAATTTTCCGTTGATTGCGAATTCCACTTTTTACGTGACCGTTTTATCGAGTTCCCTGTTCCACAGGGACTAGAAACGTTGCAAACGTTCTGCAGTTTTCCATTTTCACTGGTTTTCTATTCTTATCTTTATGCGTTTCACTTTACAGTTTGGATACTCTCACTCGTTAGGGTTTAAAAGTATGTGTACCCAATATTCACCAACGCATCTTTGAGCGAGAACAAACGAAAGAAAATAGCATTGTCATATGATTTTCACACAACGTTTAGCGATTTTCTATCTAAAAGCAATTTTATTACTCCATTGTATGATATTTTGTAGGTCAGTTTAGCTATATACCAAATTTCAAAGTGATCCCTAGGAGTCATAAGTGGAAGCAAAAGATATCCATGCTATTTTTTTTCTTTTTTTTTGTTGTTAATGAATCGGAAGAACCATTAAAACAACGAAAGTATCAGGGTTGTTGGGTGGGTCTGGGGTGTAGGGTGGGGTGGGGGTGGGGCGATAGCTAAAGTTAGAGAACGGTTTAGATTTCTAGAAAGACAAATTAGGTAGATTTGATATAAGAGGTGAGCATAAGTGAATAAAATATCCAGCTATTTTGTTTTTGTTTTTTTTATAAATCGAGGAACCATTAAAACGAAACTTTAGGTTGTTGGGTGGGTCGGGGGATGTGGTTTTTGTGGGAGGACCGATAGCTAAATTAAAGACCAGTTTAGATATCTAGAAAGACAAATTAGGTGGATTTTACAGCGAAACTGTTAGGGTGTAGTGGGGGGAGGAACGGTTCCAAATATAAGAATGGTTGTAGGAAAACGTCCAAAAGGCCCCACCATTATACTTCGTCCTCAAAGGAAGCTATCAATTCATCAAAGAAACTAAGATTACGTTAAATTAAGTTTAACGGTTAGTATTAACGGTTCTCACTAAGAATCCATTAAAACGAAACGATCAGAGTTAGGGAACGTTTCTAAAAAACGAGAACGTTTCCAGGAAAATGTTCAATCAACCAGCCATTATTAGTCCTCAAGGGAAATTATAAATTCATCAAAATAACATTACTATTAAGCCAAATTACGTTTTAACTTTTCCTACCCAGGACTCATTCAAACGAAACTCAGGATTTTGGTGGGAAATGTTTCCAAAAAAACGCGAGCGGCTTTAGGAAGATGTTAAATAAACAAACATTATTTGTCCTCAAAGGAAAATAGAAATTCACCGAATAACATTGATATTAAGCCAAATTACGATCTAACTTTTCCTACCGATGACCCATTCAAACGAAACTCAGGATTTTGGAGGGAAACGTTTCCAAACAAAAACGCGAACGATTTTACGACGATGTTAAAAAACCAGACATTATTTGTCTTCAAATGAAACTATGAATACATCAAAATAACGTTAATATTAAACCAAATTACGTTTTAACTTTTCCTACCCAGGACCCATTCAAACGAACCTCTCAGGATTTTGGTGGGAAACGTTTCCAAAAAAAAGCGAAAGGTTTTAGGAAAATGTTTAAAACGACCAGCCATTATACTTTGGTCTGCTTCCTCTCTCTCTCTCTCTCTCTCTCTCTCTCTCTCTCTCTCTCTGGCTTCAAAGGAACCGATAGATTCGTCACCACCTGGGACTTTCAACGCTGCCTTGTCAAGTCCGGCGTTTCAACGCTCGGCTGTTTCCCAAATTCCTTGTCTGTTCTTTCATCTGGAAAATCTAGGCTTCTCATTCAGACTGGTGAAAGCGCTTGCATGAGAGAGAGAGAGAGAGAGAGAGAGAGAGAGAGAGAGAGAGAGAGAGAGAGAGAGAGAGAAATTTGATATATCTCGACTGAAAAAGCCGTAATAAGAAGAATAGAAAAGAACTTCTATAAAGTAAATGCAGCTGAAGCAGCAATCTCCTTCAATAGAACATATTATTATTATTATTATTATTATTATTATTATTATTATTATTATTATTATTATTATTATTATTTATTATTATTATGGAACAAGCCACAAAAGGGCTTATTGACTTGAAATTTAAGCTTCCAAAAAATGTGGTGTTCATTAGGAAGAACTAAGACGAGGTTAAGAGAAATACAGAAAGAAGAGACCCCACTTATTAAATTAAAGCAGGATAATAAACTAACAAATAGATAACATATCAGATGCAAGGAGAATAGTATTAGGGTTATAATGTAGTAAACCTTCGCTTGAACTTCTGAAGTTCCAACTGTAACGACTTCCTCTGGGAGGCTGTGCCACAGTCCAACGGTGTAAGGGATAAAGGACCTATGGAACTGAAAAGTTCGACAGCGATGGGCATTTGCTGCATATTGGTGCCGCTGCTGTTCAGCGAATCTGGTTGGCATCTCGGTTTGATTATTGCGTAATTCAAATATGTATAGCATTTTGCTACTGCAATTTTATAAGTGAATTTAATATAATTATCACAAAGATAACTTACAGCCATATAAAGTAGCATTTCTTTTACATTGTCTCCTATATCTCTTACTTTCATACACGCAATATTTGCATCCACCGACGGGCTAAATTTACCCTCCAAAGGAAAAAGTTATTTTCTTCCTTTCGAGAGTCAAAGTTTAATTCCCTTTGCTATTTTTTTTCTTTGCAAGTCGGTAAAGTGTTTACGTTCTCTCTTGGGCAGAAGTTTTTCCCTTTGCAATTTCGCTTGGGAAACCAAAGTTTTTTTTTTTTTTTTTTTTGTGTAGTGTTTAATTTTCTGAGCAGTCAGAGTACTTTTTTGTTTCCCTCTTTTTAGATTTGTGACGTTTATCTCGTATTTTATCTCTTAGACTTATTCAGGGGAAGATGGAACGCATAAATACGCTTAAACAATTCACCTTACATCATAATAATTTTTTTGTATTTTCATCTATTTATTAGTTTATTTATCTATCCATTTTTCTTCTTTGATCCTTGTTTTAGCTTTGTGACTTCTGTTTTGTATTTCGTCTTCTTATATTTGATCAAGTAAAAGATACAATACAGTTACTACCCTTAACAATTCACCTTGTATCTGAATAATATATTTATAAAAACATATTATTAATTTAATGTTTTGTTAGAGTTTTCCAGATATTATTACAATTCATAATAACAAGAAAACTTGAAAAAAATGGTTCTTATTCTTTTTCTTTGTCCATTTTACCTTCAATAAAGAATTCATCCCTTCCTCCTAGTTTTAATTTATTTTTGTTCCACTCGATTCCTGTGTAAATGGGGAATAATCGCTTCCTTCTCTCTCACTTATTTTAGATAGTTTTTGATTGCTCACTCTCAAATAAAAGATTTCGTTATCCTTTGTCGTCCCTCTAACTCAACATTATTATAAAAAACCTTTCAGTAGGGTTGGACTTTTTCCAGTGATTTTGCACTTTGGAATGCAGAATTGTCTTGGCTTTAGTAATGTATCTTTCGTATGGACTTCATATGCACTGATAATATGAAGTTTATCCTCTCTCTCTCTCTCTCTCTCTCTCTCTCTCTCTCTCTCTCTCTCTCTCTCTCTGCATATCTATTACTGCCATATATATATATATATATATATATATATATATATATATATATATATATATATATATATATATAGTATATATGTATATATATATATATATGCATATATCATCATATCGTCTGTAAATTAAAATCTATAAATGTCGTAATAACTCTCCCTCCCCCCCTCTCTCTCTCTCTCTCTCTCTCTCTCTCTCTCTCTCTCTCTCTCTTATTTTAATGACAGACAAATAATGTTGTATTTCTCATCAGCAAATTACATGCACGCATTCTTTTTTTCTTTTAATCTTCCGGGATGGCATATTTTTTCCACTGCAGTTTTCCACACATGAATTACTGATGTCAGTTTCTCCTCTCGGAGATGAGTTACGTTTTCATGCAATTTTCTCGACATTCAAACAAATATCCTTTCCTTTTGTGCTGGCCGAAGCGTAATTCTTTCAAACCCGAGTTTATAAATATTCAGAAATGACTGAGCGGTCGCATTTTTAGAAGACTTCGTTTCGCTTTTCCCTCGACTGGAGATTAATCCCCCTTCCCTTTGTAGTTTGCAAAACGTTAAATTACTTTCTCTCTTTCCGCGCGGAGGTATACGTTTAATTTCCAGTTTTATTTCCTTTGCATTTCCAAGTTGTTTTTTGATATCAGAAGTTGGAGAAACTCATTTTATACATAAGATTAAACCAGGCCTCTTTTTGTTGGGTAATTTTCCTAAAAGAATGGTTTTCTAAGGTGTCAAGAAGACTGTTTCTATTCACTGCAAACCAGTTTAGGTTAATTTTCTTGATGAATATTTTCTTTCCAAAGGTTTTAGGAAGGCAGTTTCTTTGCATTGAAAACAATACTAGGTTATTTTTCCTAAAAGAATGCTTTTTGAGGTTTAATAAAAACTATTTCTATTTACTGCAAACCAGTTTAGGTTATTTTTCCTAAAAGAATGTTTTCTAAAGGTTTCAGGTAGGGAGTTTCTTTGCACTGAAAACCAGCGTAGGCTAATTTTCCTAAAAGAATACTTTATAAAGGTTTAAGAAAAACTGTTTCTATTTACTGAAAACCTGCTTAGGGTCATTTTTCTAAAAGAACGTTTATTTCAAGAGGGTCAGCTCACTGGATTACCGATACAAATACCTAAAAGAATGTTTTGTCAGCTGTTTCATCATCCTGGGTTACCGATACAAAAAATATATATATTTTAGATCAACGTCTTATTAGCCACAGTGAAGGTCTCGTCATTTAACAACGCCATTGATTGTTTGTTTTTTGTTTGTTTGTATGATGCTTTTTCGTTGCATGGAACCAGTGGTTATTCAGCAACGGTCAACGTCATTGATGAATGACGTTGCTAAAGAGCTTCTGATTTCGATACGACAAAAATTATTCCTTTTATTGTTTATTGTTTCCCAGTATGAAGGTGATTATGTATTGCAGAGTAGTGTAGGCCTTATATATTATATAAATGTGTATGTATACATATAAGTATTCTATATATAATTTGTATACATACATACACACACACACACACACACACACACACATATATATATATATATATATATATATATATAGATATATATATATATATATATATATATAGATATATATAATATATATATATATATATATATATATATAATACTATATATAGATATATATATATTTATATATATATATATATAATATATGATCTATATATATATATATATATATATATATATGATATATATATGTATAAAAAATTATATATATATATATAACTAATATATATATGTATTATCTATATATATATATATATATATATATATATATATATATATATGTATATATATATATATAAATATATATATATATATATATATATCATATATATATATATATATATATATTTATATATGTATACATATATTATAATATATATATATATTATATATTTAATATTATATATATAAATGTATATATAATATATCCTAATAGAAGAGTAACAGTAACCTGAGGAAAAGATTAACAAAATTACAGACAGAATTAATTCATATTAATTAGAATTCCCATTCTTATCATAGACGCGAAAATGATAAAGGCATATCCTTCATTCTCTTTCGTAATGAGGTCTTATTAAATTATATATTCCTTTCAAGCTGAATTATCACAAGGGAACAGAGACTCTCTGGTATAGTACAATGCTTATTATTATTATTATTATTATTCATTATTATTATTATTATTATTATTATAAATACAATACTCACTTAATTAGATAAAATCCAATCATTTGATGTAAATTGCAAATATACTATATTTTATTAAACAATTTTAACTACATATTTGAACTTGAATCAATGTTGATTTGTTCACTATTATTTTTTTTTTCTTATTATTATTATTATTGTTATAACGGAATGTTACTTAATATTTCTGTAAGATTAAATACTATTCCTCTTGCGGCATGATTGTTGTATTAGTTCCCCAATTGAACAAAAATTAACAGTGCATATTCACTTCTCTCAGCAATAATAATAATAAAAAAAACATGCGTTTCTCCTTTACTGTAATTACAGATACGTCGAATACCTCATTTTGGTGAGGAAAAACGTTGCTCCTAAATACCTCGGCATTTCGTGGCGTGAATAATGACGTTTAGTGCTTTTTGAAGAGCTGAAATTATCATAACATTTGCAGGTAACAGGAGTTTGAACGAATTAAGAATGACATTTGGCATAATGCCGGATGGAGGCTGTAAAGCATTTCTTCGAATCGTGGTCTGAAACGCATGGGTTCAAGTGCTGAGACTTACGAGCTTGCATGCCCGCACACACACACACACACACACACACACACACACACACACATATATATATATATATATATATATATATATATATATATATATATATATATATATATATAATGAATAACTTGATCACGAAGTAAATAAAACGTGATGCTATGATCACGGCAGTGGATCGGAGCAGACTGTTGGTGCTGTCAAGATCTACTGAATATATACCGGCAGGTCAGCAGGGGGTCAACCGCTAGCTGCGTTTTCATTGGCCGGTGGCGCAATGCGCTCCCGCCATTGGTTGAAGGAAGTTTTTTTCAAGACGCTTCTCGTCGTTGAAGGTCGCGAAGTTGCAGCCTAGCAGACTGTCGAGGCTGGGGCAAGGCTTCCCTCAACCAATGGCGGGAGCACATTACGCCACCGGCCAATGAAAACCAGGCTAGCGGTTGAACCCTGCTGACCTGCCGCTGTATATTGAGTAGATCTTGACAGCACCAACAGTCTGCTCCGATCCACTGCCGTGATCATGCTCGGATGATACCGAGAAAAACGTTGGCCACCATATTAACTTATATTTTGGCCTATTTGTTCATTTACTGTAACAAATAAATAAATTTGTAACCATTATCCCTGAAATTGACTCCTCCTGATGAGTAATATCGGCGCAATACTCGCCAGTTGTAATAGCAGAGAGAAAGCTATTATTACAAAAATATGGAAGACTATTTACAAGTTGAATGCAGCTGATGCAGCAATATCTTTCAATAAGACTTGTTTGAAAGAGGGTCTCCCTCCAATAAATAATAATAATAATAATAATAATAATAATAATAATAATAATAATAATAATAATAATAATAATAATAATAACATCTCTCCATATGTAGGAAGTGCAATACGAAAAATGAAAACCATAAAAACCACATAGCAAGCGAATGTCCGGCACTTGCACAAAACCAGTACAAAAAGAGGCATGATTCAGTGGCAAAAGCCCTCCACTGGAGCCTGTGCAAGAAACATCAGCTACCTTGCAGTAATAAGTGGTACGAGCAACAACCTGAGTGAGTGATAGAAAACGTATCAGGCAAAGATCATCTGGGACTATGGTATCAGAACAGATAGGGTGATATGTGCAAACAGACCAGACGTGACGTTGATTGACAAAGTCAAGAAGAAAGTATCACTCATTGATGTCGCAATACCATGGGACACCAGAGTTGACGAGAAAGAGAAGGAAAAAATGGATAAGTATCAAGATCTGAAAATAGAAATAAGAAGGATATGGGATATGCCAATGGAAATTATACCCATAATCATAGGAGCACTAGGCACGATCCCAAGATCCCTGAAAAGGAATCTAGAAAAACTAGACGCTGAAGTAGCTCCAGGACTCATGCAGAAGAGTGTGATCCTAGAAACGGCGCACATAGTAAGAAAAGTGATGGACTCCTAAGGACGCAATATGCAACCCGGAACCCCACACTATAAATACCACCCAGTCGAATTGGAGGACTGTGATAGAGCAAAAAAAATAAAATAAAAAAAAATAGAATAAATAAATAATAATAATAATAACTAAATAATAATAATAATAATAATAATAATAAATAATAATAAAATAATAATAATAATAATAATAATAATAAAAAATAATAATAAGGATGTTCTTCCTGTGGATGACCACAGGAAGAACATCCTTAGTACAAAAAGACAAGAGTAAGGGAAATATAGCCAGTAACTACAGGCCTATCACCTGCCTACCAATAATGTGGAAGTTACTAACAGGTATCATCAGTGAAAGGCTATACAATTACCTAGAGGAGACAAACACCATCCCCACCAACAGAAAGGCTGCAGAAGGAAGTGTAGGGGCACAAAAGACCAGCTCCTCATAGACAAAATGGTAATGAAGAACAGTAGGAGAAGGAAAACCAACCTAAGCATGGCATGGATAGACTATAAGAAAGCCTTCGACATGATACCACACACATGGCTAATAGAATGCCTGAAAATATATGGGGCAGAGGAAAACACCATCAGCTTCCTCAAAAATACAATGCGCAACTGGAATACAATACTTACAAGCTCTGGAATAAGATTAGCAGAGGTTAATATCAGGAGAGGGATCTTCCAGGGCGACTCACTGTCCCCACTACTCTTCGTAGTAGCCATGATACCCATGACAAAAGTACTACAGAAGATGGATGCCGGGTACCAACTCAAGAAAAGAGGCAACAGAATCAACCATCTGATGTTCATGGACGACATCAAGCTGTATGGTAAGAGCATCAAAGGAAATAGATACCCTAATCCAGACTGTAAGGATTGTATCTGGGGACATCAAGATGGAGTTTGGAATAGAAAAATGCGCCTTAGTCAACATACAAAAAGGCAAAGTAACGAGAACTGAAGGGATAAAGCTACCAGATGGGAGCAACATCAAACATACTAGATGAGACAGGATACAAATACCTGGGAATAATGGAAGGAGGGGATATAAAACACCAAGAGATGAGGACACGATCAGGAAAGAATATATGCAGAGACTCAACGCGATACTCAAGTCAAAACTCAACGCCGGAAATATGATAAAAAGCCATAAACACATGGGGCAGTGCCAGTAATCAGATACAGCGCAGGAATAGTGGAATGGACGAAGGCAGAACTCCGCAGCATAGATCAGAAAACCAGGAAACATATGACAATACACAAAAGCACTACACCCAAGAGCAAATACGGACAAACTATACATAACACGAAAGGAAGGAGGGAGAGGACTACTAAGTATAGAGGACTGTGTCAACATCGAAAAACAGAGCACTGGGGCAATATCTGAAAACCAGTGAAGACGAGTGGCTAAAGAGTGCATGGGAAGAAGGACTAAATAAAAGTAGACGAAGACCCAGAATGTACAGAGACAGGAGAAAGACAGACAGAACAGAGGACTGGCACAACAAACCAATGCACGGACAATACATGAGACAGACTAAAGAACTAGCCAGCGATGACACATGGCAATGGCTACAGAGGGGAGAGCTAAAGAAGGAAACTGAAGGAATGATAACAGCGGCACAAGATCAGGCCCTAAGAACCAGATATGTTCAAAGAACGATAGACGGAAATAACATCTCTCCCATATGTAGGAAGTGCAATACGAAAATGAAACCATAAACCACATAGCAAGCGAATGCCCGGCACTTGCAGAGAACCAGTACAAAAAGAGGCATGATTCAGTAGACAAAGCCCTCCACTGGAGCCTGTGCAAGAAACATCAGCTACCTTGCAGTAATAAGTGGTACGAGCACCAACCTGAGGGAGTGATAGAAAACGATCACGCAAAGATCCTCTGGGACTATGGTATCAGGACGGATAGGGTGATACGTGCAAACAGACCAGACGTGACGTTGATTGACAAAGTCAAGAAGAAAGTATCACTCATTGATGTCGCAATACCATGGGACACCAGAGTTGAAGAGAAAGAGAGGGAAAAAAATGGATAAGTATCAAGATCTGAAAATAGAAAATAAGAAGGATATGGGATATGCCAGTGGAAATCGTACCCATAATCATAGGAGCACTAGGCCACGATCCCAAGATCCCTGAAAGGAATCTAGAAAAAACTAGAGGCTGAAGTAGCTCCGGGCCTCATGCAGAAGAGTGTGATCCTAGAAACGGCACACATAGTAGAAAAGTGATGGACTCCTAAGGACGGCAGGATGCAACCCGGAACCCCACACTAAATACCACCCAGTCGAATTGGAGGACTGTGATAGAGCAAAAAAAAAAAAAATAATAATAATAATAATAATAATAATAATAATAATAATAATAATAATAATAATAATAATAAAATAATAATAATAATAATAATAATAATAATAATAATAATATTGGCTTTTAAAAAAAGTAAATATATTTAAAGATGAAGCTCAAATACGACCCTTTTCCGTCGTTATCTATTAATATAATAAAGGACACAGGATATGGTCTGCTAGCATCTAGAGTACCAAAGATTTTACATGAGTATTAGTTGCCCAGTAATAAGATTATGTGATAATTTACGAAAGAGAATATATTCAATCTGTTTTTCATTAAGATGTTAATACCATTGGTTTATTCGGGGTTTTTAGACTTCATTATAAAATTTTCAATTTTCAAGCAGTGGGAATGAATATACTCTGAAAACCTAATTGGAGATAAAAGATAAGATGTAAGGATATTCTACATTCTTAATATGAAATATGAGATGGAATAAGGTAATTATATGACGATATACATAAGCATTGTGACCATCTAATTCGGGGATTTTCATTCTGATATTTTTTTGAAAAACTGCTATTTGTGAAATCCTTTCTCCCCAAAATCTTAAAAAAAATCAGAATATATCACATTTATTTCATTATTTATTTATCTGTTGATTAATGAATCAATAAACTTATTTAGTTATTATAGGAGACATGGATTTTATAAATGATTAGCCATGTCAAGGAGAAACTACTCATTCCTGTGTTGCTATAATACCAGCTCATTTGAACAAAATGGATGCTGCATTTCATTTAACATCTGGACCTATTATAAATCAAATCGACTTTGCAAAGGTGCTTAAGACTTTGAATCTCAGGAAGCCAAAGTCTTGGTAAAAGTCTTAGTAAGTCTTAGCAAATGTCTCAGCATGTCTTAATAAAAGTCTTAGCAAGCTTGCGTTAAGATCAAGAGAGAAACGAAAGACCCATACTGCTACTCATCAAAGAAAATGGAAAAAGGAATACAAAGTCCACACAAGGAAGAGCACATCGCGTAATTTCAGGGAGTGGCACATCAAAGGTTTGGCCAATCGAGTGGAACTAGAAGCCAAGAGAGAGCAAGAAGGGAGAGAAGAAAGGGTTTAAAGGTTAAGGAAGAAAAAGAAAATGAAAAGGCAAGAAGAAAAGCAGAGCTGTTAAAGTTGACATACGAAATCTGAGAGAGAAATTTGTTCTAGGAGACCAAGGCAGTCGGTGATGACAAGTTCTGCATTTTGGAAGTTTGGGTGTTAGTGCACTAATTCATAATTATGCAGATATTTATAGATATGTAAATATAATCCTGCTGTGAACATTCTAAAGTGATAAATTAACTATTCACTCACGTAAACATTGTATTTAGACTTCCAAAACTTTGATCAAAGTTTGTTAACAATGTTGAAGACGTTTCGACAGAATATTTCAATAAATTTAACTGAACATATTCTTAGTTATAGGTGTTTTTCTGTTTTTAGAGACTCTTTGAAATTTATTACACTTTTCTTTTAATTCCTTTGCAAATTTTTCACGTATATTTGAAGTTTATGTACTTACAAACTTTCGCCCATAATTACAATGAAACGAACAGTAAAATCATAATTAAAAGTTCTTAGACATAAGGTCTAAATCGCTCAAATTTAAACCTATTGAAAAAACACACATAAAATCGAATTCTAACTTTGAAAGTATTCTAAAATGCACGCAGAACTATAACTTTTTATTGTTGCTGATATTTTGAATAATGGTGATTTTTTTTGCCAATTCAGTACAACTAAATTCATGAAAAGCGTGTTGTGAGAAAATCAACTTCAAGGTTTCATGAAAATTTGACACAAATATAACTTACTCAAATGCATATTTTGCGTATATAATATTTCCCCAGCCAAGATATAAAGCACCTTGCATAATGCAATGTTAATGGTCTTATTTGATTGCTTGCTTACTTTATGCAACGTCATCTCTATAACAAAATATTACACTTACTTTTCCCTGCATGTGATAGAATTTCCTGACCGCCCAAGAGGCCTCTTCTTCATTATCTTTCTGACACTTAGTTGAATGCAGAATTATATGACCAGGTGGCACACTCTGAGTGCCAACTAAAGCCCACCAGGCACATAGGTCCCATCATGACAGACTTTTCCTGTTTTCCTTCTCTTCTAACTAGGCTCTGAAGACGACTTGATGTTACTTTCTTTTTTTCGTCTAGAATATTTACTCTCTTTGGAATTCCTACGAGGATCTCATTTAGGTGGAGTGCTTTTACATATCCCAGATTATGCTTTGCTATATTCCATCACACTCATCTGCATATTTATTTTAATTTTCTTTTGTGAAACAAGGCTTTATTTGACCATAGATTTTAGCATGTTTTAATTAAACTTTAAAAGTATGGAAAATAAACGATTAAAACTTACTTTGTATGAGGGGAAAAGAAAAATCTTTCCATTGCGCATCTCGAGTAAGCTGGAGGTCAGATCACATC
>NC_061100.1:30870541-30879528 GCF_015104395.2 Macrobrachium nipponense
TATATATATATATATATATATATATATATATATATATATATATATATATATATATATAGACAGGATCAAAATTCGAACTGGCCTTCTCGGTATCAGAACGACGTAACGCTAGCTACCTGGCCACGTTACCTCGTTCTGATACCCTAGATACAAGAATATTTTCATTTCCCTCCTTCATATATATATATATATATATATATATATATATATATATATATATATATATATATATATATAGTATATATAATATATATATATATATATATATATATATATATATATATATATATATATATATATATATATATATATATATATATATATATGTATGTATACAGATATATATATATTGTGACTTTATAGATCGTTCGTCTACCCCGCAATTAACTAAATAATTTGATTTGGAAAACGGCAGCCATTTCTTTAGAATATCAGCTGATTTTCAGTAACCGCGGGAAACCCAAAACCCGCCAGCTAGAGATAGGAAGTTCCCCAGTTGGGGGAAAAGAGTCTTTTTATCAGCTGTAGGACGTATCTCAAAAGGGAAGGGTGTAGCAGATTGGTACTTCTTAGACTATACCTAAGCTCTCTTTCCTGTGACCCTCTGCTGCTGTATGCTTGTTTTCCAGGATTTGCCTTTGATCGTGGGGGGTTAAGCTGACCTCCAACCCCCAAGCAACCCAACTGAATTCTACCTCAGTCGGCTGCGAGACGTGATCTCGGACAGAGGTCAAATTACCTGCCTTCCTTTAGGCCTACCCAGGCGTGAGTGGCGCGCCGATGACCCAGGCCTCAGACAAAGGGGCCCCGCCCCCATACTTTTCCTACAAAGAGCCACATTTTCTTCAAAGGTCCACACTGAACACGACATCCAGGTACGTCTTGTGGAACAGCATATTGCCAGTCTCTCCCAACCTATATCATTGTGATCCTCATTCTCCCAATTCAATTTCCAGCAACAAAAGGAATTCATCCCTTTGTTTGTTCCCTCTCACTGCCTGTCATGGCCGCATGCTTCCCCTTGTGTGATCGTCCCAGACCAATGGAGTCATTGCATACTTCAGTGAAACCTTAAAAGTTCCTTCTCCCCAGTATTAGAGAATTAATTAATCAAAGCAAGAAGTCATTTTTTCTTTTATGTCGTTTAATCTGGGATTCCTTTCCAGATTCCATGAGTCACGTGCCGTCTCTCTGTCCGCAAGTGTGCAGTACCCAAGTTTTTATGAAATCAGCTTGAATTTGAATGAGACTATAAGCCCCAACGTGGGGGCCAATATCATTTAACTTTTCTCCAGGCCAGCACGGGCCTTTTTGTAAATTAAATAGTTTTAAGTAACGAAGCTGAGTTTTCTGGCGACCTTCCCTCTAAAGAAAGAAATTAATAACTCAGTTTTACGGTAAGTTCAAGCAATTCCCTCTTGAAATCCCTCAATTATTTCCGTTTACGTATCTAGCTTCTCTCAAGGCCCTATATACGTAACATTGTCGACCTCGCCGCCGAGGATCCGAATCCGGGCTTGCTTAAAAAAGCTTGTAAATCGCGTTATCCGTTGTAAAACGTAAACTGTAAATTATTTACAAAAAGTAAATCAAGCACACTTGCAGGGAAAGAAGACACACTGACTCACGGTAAGGTATTCCATTCATTAATATGATTATTTATACCTATGTTAGCTTAAGGTACGTTTAAGTATTTTTATTGTAGAAGTGTTTAAAAGAGCGTAGGTAGAAATCTTATTATTGTAACGGCGAACGCGCCAGAGCTTTATTTTAGCGGCGAGCAAACAATTTGCCCCGCGAATTCTCTGTTACTTTGTGCTGTCCTCGTCGGACGAGACAGAGCACGTGTGTAGAATAGATGCCAGAAAGAACCAGATCAAAACTAGGAAGTGCTTTGCCAGGGTTTATTGCTGTGTTTGAAAGCCTAGCTAGTTAGGAGTGTTTTACTAATAGTTACGGCAAAAGAAGTGTACAATTCTTTTGTCTGTGATATGTTAGGGTATCCATTTTTAACTTAGTTTTCATTCCAAGTGTTGGTAACCGCTTACCTCTCGGCTAATTCAGCTTAGCGCACTTTCGCGCCTGCGCGGTCTCAACCAGCCTTCGTTGTCGCTCACAGCGGCAGCCATGTTTTTATCCCTTTCAGAATTATCTAAACCATTTAAGCAAAGTAACGTAAGTCTCAAAGTTTTAACGTAAATAATATCGATCTTGGTACTAGTATCTATCGTCCTGCCAGAAAAATTAACGTAATTCGCCTCGAATAAGAAAGTAGTATTTTGTGTTGTAAATTGCCTTCGCATTTACAGAGAATCAGCTGATTCGCCATCAATGCTAGCACACCGTGGTGCTAACCTACTCTTCTCGCCTCACGTGTTTCACCTCGCATCGCTCACTCGCGCGCTGAGCGAAAATTTCATTTCACTTAACGTAACCTCATTTACAATTGTTTGCTAACATCGTTTTCAAATCCTTACCGTAATTTTTCACTTGTCCTTACGTAAAGTTAACGTAAATCTTAAAAGTAGAGTCACTTCTGCAAGAATTGTTAACGTAAAACGCGTCTTTGTGGAATTCATATTGAAACGCAAATCATTTCATAAGCGCAAGCCGCTAACATTACGTAAAAATCGTTCAACGCGAGCGCGTTATCATTTTTCATAAAACGTTATCAAAAGCAATTCTTTCACAAAAAAACGTTAACGTAAGTAGATAATTTAACGCAAGTTGCGTCATATTAAACGAACATTAGTTCAATTCAAATATAAGGGAGTTCATTCATATATCATTTTTCACCCTCTCCGAGAGAGAGAGAGAGAGAGAGAAAACCAGAACCCAGTATTCACGAAGCCAAGAGTACTACATCTTACCATTAATTATAGCATGCCGAATTAACCTTATTTTAGTCTCTTGTGTCTTTCATTTACACAGCGTGATACGTACGCGCATGGGTCCATTGCAGTTTGCAAACATTTATTTGTTTCATTTATCGAGTACTTCAGCGAGTGACTGAGCATTTCTAAAATTTCCATTACCTGTCGTTGCCCGAGTGGTCTTTTCATTTTTCTTTTATCACAAAAGACTTGCGTATACCGCAAGCACAATTCGCACAGTGTGCCACGCAAATTCATTACTTCCAGACAGGGAAGTCGTTACCAGTTTAGGACTGGCCACCACCAGTGCACGTCAGGTCTTATCATTTTACAGTGCCACTAATTCTTCACACTGTCCATCGACTGGCTGCTGAAGTACTCCACCTTTTACTTTCTCTCCTCCACTATTACACTCTGCCATGATCAGTGCCATTTCACTTCAGTATATTTAAGTATACTGCAGGTAGTGTCCCGGGACACACCAGCACGATACCAGTGCTCCAAGGAACGCCTCCATAAATGCCATTGCACCTGTTCAGGCGAGGCCGTACAGGTAGCCATTAAACCTGCGTGTCCGTCCTTACGGAACGCCCAAATAATTAGTGTGTCCGTGTACAAGGGTCAGTGATCCTTCGGAACACTCAACAAGGGAACGCCTCCAGAAGTGCCGCAATACCAGCCCTAAGTGCTGACAAACCTGCGTGTCCGTCCTTACGGAACGCCCAATTCATTAATGTCCGTTTGTACGAGGATCAGTGATCTTTCGGACCAATCAAGGGAACGCCTCCCGAAGTGCCGCAATACCAGCACTACTAGTGCTGCCCAAGGAACGCCTCCTCATAAGTGCCGTGCACCTGTATTGGACCTACAGGTAGCCCATTCCAACGTCTCCCAAGTTGGGAACGCCCGTAAGTGTGACGTACACAGCACACTTCATTCGATTTTTTCACCTCAGCAGAAGGTGCCATTCACAAAGTGCCACGAGCACCCAGTCTTTTGTTCACTTTTCATTACCACATTGCAGAACCCATTTCCAAGTGAGTGCCAACTTTCCACAGTAGGCACTCCTTATTCCATTCAGTACCCTTTCCTGGCCATTATTTTCATTTTCTTCCGAGCCTCTACTGTAGCCTAAGGGAAATGTCTTCCCCTGCTTCCCGCGACTTCTTTGCCAGAGAGCTAGAGAAGCTCGGAGCCCTCATAACTCTGGGCAGGGAGGCTGGTTACACTGGACCAGCCCTTGACCAGTGGATAAAGACGCAGCAGGCTGCTGCGCGCCAGCAGGGAAAGGAAGAAAGAGAAGCAGAGAGGAAAGCCGCAGAAGCAGAGAGGATAGCCAGAGAAGCAGAGAGAAAGGAAAGAGAAGAAGAGAGAAAGCATGAGCTAGCTCTCCTAGATGACGCAATCTCTCTGCTAGTTTCCAAGCCCCAGACCACATGAGCTGGACTCCCGGTAAGAGGTGGTTGCGGAGGTTCTGCACCACTTGTTGTGTGCGTGGGCATGCTGTGGATTCCGACCAGTGCCCAAGTCGGTCTCTACCTTGGGAGGAGAGCTTCCAGGGTGAACTTCTCCAAGGCTACCATGTGCCCTGCCTGATGAACAGTCTCCTACGGCCTATCAGTGGGTACAAGTCATGGCCGACACCGAAGCCCAGGTCTCCCTTATTTCCAGAAAGGCATTGCCTAGGGGTGCCAAAATCCAGACGAACGAAGAAATTCAGTTTGAATGGATTGACGGTAACCTCTATTCTGTTCCTTCGGTCCTTCTGAATGTAAAAATGCCCTTTCTGGACCAGGTGACCAAGGAAACCACATTGTGCCGCCTGGCCGTAGTTGACCAATTCCATGATGTTTATCAGGTGATATTGGGCCGAGATCTACTAAAGCCGTATCTCCCCTGGACGCAGCTCCCACTACCAGATGCACCGGATCCCTGCAGCATGCCTCATAATCAACCCTCAATTTTAGATTCAGAGGCTAGTGCCTCCGATGTCCCAGACATCCCTTTTATTTGTGAACCTGGCCCTGACCCAGTGTCAGAGCCAGACGTTTCTCCCGCATCATCTCAGCCTCTTACCATATTACCGCCTACCTCCTCCACTTTGGAAGAGGTAAGCCCACCAGTTAACCCGGACTTGCTTCCGAGGATGATTCAACGGAGGTTTCCTTAACCTCCCCATGTCACATCACTGCCAGAGAGGACTCTTCACCTGTGCCAGAGCACACTGCCAGCCTTGGTGACTCCGCGATTCGCAACCTGTGGGGCCATCTCGGCCTTATCATCCAGTGCCACGGAAGAGGTTCTGGAACAAGTTCTGCCGAGACTGTGGCCGCAAGGGTCACATGTCTGCAAATTACGGAGGGTGCGCGAACCACAATGTTCCGGCCATCGCAATGGCCGTCACCAATCCTTCTTCTCTAGGACCCCCAGCTAAGGGCCCTATAACCGTCGCACCCCTCCAAAGTCATTATCAGCCAAGCCACGTCAGAGCCTACGACGACTCTGGCGCTCAAGTCTCCCTGATACGGGAAGACCGAATCCCCCGAGGGGCTAACATTGATAGAACGTCGATTGATCACCATTGATGGTATCAACCATATCAAGCTGATCCTTCCGACCGTCCAATTGAGGGTCACCAGACCCCATTTTTCCAGAATTTGTACCCTTGCAGTTGCAAGCTACATTCCAGGAGGTTACGACCTCCTCCTAGGGCAAGACATGAAGTCTCCCTCGCATTCCAAAAAGCCTAGGGGTCCTAACCCCACAACAAATCACTCCAAGGCAAGGAGTCATCGAAATTCTACTTCCTCTAGGAAGTATGTCCACCAACAGTCTCCCCCGTTACCAAGGAGGGAGATTGACCATTCGCAGTTCCGTTGCAAAACCTGTAACGTAATAGGGCACTCTACTAATTGGCCTAGGTGCCCTAGGCAAACTACCAGCAGCGGACACTGTCCATTTTCCACAAGGCCTAGCCTTCAACAAGAGACAGGAGCCTCTGTCTCCATTTCCAAGGGCACGCTGAGAGGTATTGCACCTCCAGTACCCGTCACAGGTCCAGTCGACCTCAACTCTCTGCCAGTGCCACTTGGCAGCACTGAGCAGTGCCAAGCTCCGTCCAGCCTGGACGTAGAGCCACCACCGAACTTGACCTCTGCGCCTGGCCCCGAGCTAGCGCCGGCGCCTAACCTTATCAAGGATCCTCCTACAGGAGATCCTCCAACAGGCATGGAGCTTACCACAGCCCATGGCCAATCACTAGTTCCTTCTTCATCCTTACCTCTGTCGCCCGAGGATGAACCTCCGGCAGACCTCACCTTCATACCTCCTCTGGAAAACCAGGAACTGCCCGACCAGGAGTCAGCCTGGAGTTTTCCCCTTACGACAGCTGTCGCAGCAGCCGGAGTGAGGGCCTCCCCCCCCTGCAGTAGGTTTCCACCTCTACGACGGTTGCTGCAGAGACCGAAGTAGGGTGTTCTCCTGCAATCCCTCAGGCTACCACTGCCTCTGCTCCTGCCGGCGTTTCTGGCCTTTCCCCAGAGTCGGTGCCTCCGTCTACTCCTAGGACTGGTATAGCCAGGTCCTGAGGAATAGGAATAAGAAGAAGAAGAAGAAGGACGTAACCAATCATTAACAAACTAACACAAAAGAGACACATGCTCTCCTTGACACCTGTGCCCGAGGTACAGTGTCGCATTCATTGCAGAATGATCCTGGCACCTACCCAGAGAAGGTAGCCAGCTGATCTCTGCCAGTAGAACTAACCCTCTAACCCCTAGAAATTGTGATACTAACCCTCACTTAAATATAATTACCTCATTGCATTTCCCTCCTGGTAAATTAACCACTCATCATCCCCACGCATCATTACCTCTCATTATGTATTTTAACAGTTCCGTCGCTGAACTACTGCTGTGCGTACCACACTCTGGAATGATTGCGTCTTCATTTAAATGTATTGAGTAGGTTAGGCTAATGATTTAGTACCAGGGCATTAGGTTAGTAGCAAGTAGAATTTTCAAGTAACCTTATCTAGGGGTAGAGTAGACTGTCGTCACAAGACAACCTGTAGTTATTTATTAGGCTAGACTAACATCACTATATTAAGTTAGTACACTTAGCATCTTTGCCTATAAGTTAGGTAGGCCACTGTAGTTAGCTGTATCCCTGCTCAAAAAAAACTTCAAATTGGAATAGGAGAACGGGGTAGTCGAGACAATCAATTTATTTAAGCCAAGACCTTCACACCCGAAAGGGAGTGAATGCCTTCTTAACAGGGGGAGCTGTGACGTTTATAGATCGTTCGTTCTACCCCGCAATTAACTAAATAATTTGATTTGGAAAACGGCAGCCATTTCTTTAGAATATCAGCTGATTTTCAGTAACCGCGGGAAACCCAAACCAGCCAGCTAGAGATAGGAAGTTCCCCAGTTGGGGGAAAAAGAGTCTTTTGTCTTTTTATCAGCTGTAGGGACGTATCTCAAAAGGGAAGGGTGTAGGCAGATTGGTACTTCTTAGACCTATACTTAAGCTCTCTTTCCTGTGACCCCTCTGCTGGCTGTATGCTTGTTTTCCAGGATTTGCCTTTGATCGTGGGGGGTTAAGCTGACCTCCAACCCCCAAGCAACCCAACTGAATTCTACCTCAGTCGGCTGCGAGACGTGATCTCGGACAGAGGTCAAATTACCTGCCTTCCTTTAGGCCTACCCAGGGCGTGAGTGGCGCGCCGATGACCCAGGCCTCAGACAAAGGGGCCCCCATACTTTCCTACAAAGAGCCACATTTCTTCAAAGGTCCACACTGAACACGACATCCAGGTACGTCTTGTGGAACAGCATATTGCCAGTCTCTCCCAACCTATTATCATTGTGATCCTCATTCTCCCAATCAATTTCCAGCAACAAAAGGAATTCATCCCTTTGTTCCCTCTCACTGCCTCATGGCCGCATGCTTTCCCCTTGTGTGATCGTCCCAGACCAATGGAGTCATTGCATACTTCAGTGAAACCTTAAAAGTTCCTTCTCCCCAGTATTAGAGAATTAATTAATCAAAGCAAGAAGTCATTTTTTCTTTTATGTCGTTTAATCTGGGATTCTTTTCCAGATTCCATGAGTCACGTGCCGTCTCTCTGTCCGCAAGTGTGCAGTACCCAAGTTTTATGAAATCAGCTTGAATTGAATGAGACTATAAGCCCCAACGTGGGGGCCAATATCATTTAACTTTTCTCCAGGCCAGCACGGGCCTTTTTGTAAATAAATAGTTTTAAAGTAACGAGCTGAGTTTCTGGCGACCTTCCCTCTAAAGAAAGAAATTAATAACTCAGTTTACGGTAAGTTCAAGCAATTCCCTCTTGAAATCCCTCAATTATTTCGTTTACGTATCTAGCTTCTCTCAAGGCCCTATATACGTAAAAATATATATATATATATATATATATATATATATATATATATATATATATATATATATATATATATATGATATGTATATATATTATATATATATATATATATATATATATATATATATATAGTATATATATATATATATATATATATATATATATATATATATATATATATATGATATATATATATATAATATATGCATATATATACATATATATATATATATATATATATATATATATATATATATATATATATAGGCAATCCAGCAGAAGTAATGTAAAGTTGATGGGTAGAATGTTAACTCCTCCGACCTTCAGCATACTCGGGGGCGCGTGCTAAAATCTACAGTCAAATGTCGCGTGGTTTCAGAAACGAAAATTAAAATAAATTCGCTATATTTTGTTTTTATTTGAAGCAATTGTTCAGTACTGCTTAACATGCTAATTATTCATTTTTTTCACATTTTCATTCCAATAAATAAATTATAATTATCACATACTAACATTCCTGTATCTTTAACTCGACGCAAAACACCTTTTCTGACCTTTTTAGGCTTTTCCATAGGGCTTTCATACTCTCCTAACACCAATGTCAACAAACAACAACAACAAAGTAGTTTGTTCGCTTACTTCCCGAGTAAGCGAAAATAACACTGCAGAATTACATCACATTCGAAGTCAAGAAAGCATCCAACAATACAAAC
>NC_061100.1:30880028-30903179 GCF_015104395.2 Macrobrachium nipponense
ACACAAAAAACAAGTGGAAACACCCTTACAAAATCTAGATAAATTAGAGGTAACACTTTTCGGGTCATGACAATAAATGCTCCTTTGCAAAGTCCCGATCGCAGTTTGCCTTGAGTTTTTGATATTATATAAAATATCGGACTCATGACTCACTTAACTTTAAAAATACGGCTGAATTTCAAGGAATAACATGTATGTAAAAACTTTCATCAGCTAATGCGCTGACCAGGATCCCTCACTATGTCAAATTTTAGGCAAGAATGAAGTACAAACGTTAATATTGAAATACAGTAGAGATATTGTCTTATTAGTAATCGCTCATTTTCTTAATAGTTTTCGTCATTCATTGCTTTATTACGTAACCAGCAACATAATGCTAAAAACACCAATACGTGTTGCCGATGGTAAATAAAGAAAGGATCCTAATTATTACGAAAAGAAATAGAACCAGTCGCCTTTCAGAATCACACAAGCAACTCGTTTACTGTGTGCACCTAGTCAAGCGGTCAAGGTGAGTCAAAAACTGCCGAAGTGTCAAAACATAGCAAATTCCACACAATAAGCTCGACTCTAGTCAAGTGGGGAAAAGCGATTGTTGGTTCATACCAAATCTTTTTGAATTAAAAGGATTTTTTTCCTATGAAACACACGACCGTATAAGTAATCATAGCAGGTTTTCGTTTTAATTGTTTAATACATTTAAGTTCTAATAAATACTGGTGGATTAAGCCCACTGTACCGCCGTAAAAATTAGAATAATCCTTTGTTTTAATTTTCTTTAGTAACACGCAATATCTTGTATTTACGGACTCACCGTCGGTTTTTCGAACTTCCCTAATGAGAAGTCCGGTAGCGAGTCGTTTTTAACAGATACCTCTATAGTTATAAAAAACATTTGATCTTTATCTAGTGTAATTGTAGATTCTTCTAGGGGTATAAAATACTTCTTACATCCTGCAAAATAAGGCGTGTTTATCAAAGGGGAATCCTATAACCTTCATACTATTCAAATCAGATGAACAACAATGAGACAGTTAATCACAATAATACTTATATAAAAGAACAAATAAATTTTGTCTCAAATCGTAACATTGTTTCAAATGACCCAACAAATTTCGTCCACAACGCGTCGTAGTTTTTGCGCGCAAAATCTCGAGAGCATGCACCCTCGAATGTCTTAGTGCTTTAAAAGACTTGCTGGGAAATGAAATTTTAATCCTTCCCGACACTCTGAAAATAATACGATTTCCGCAGAACAAAGCCCTAAAGTAACATATCGTGGATACGTAAGTTATAAATATCGCATTTTTTATGTTGCTAAATTTTTTAATCACGCCCAACCATCGTGATGAATTCTCTCTGATATCTATCTGAAGTAATATCCGTAAAGTCTTCAAGCATAGTGATTCAGCAGAAATTTTTTTTATCTTTTAATCTGCATACCAGGAAGTTTTCTCCACTAGCGAGTGATCTCTGGAAAAACGGATGTAATTTTAACACAAAATACGTCTAAGGACAAACTAACGCTATATACGTACCTTCGTGTATACTCTCAATGAATTTTCAAAAATAGAAATAAATGACGAGTTGAAAACTGTTTAGTAATAGGAAGGCCATTAGGAAATCAATAAGCCCATAAATTTTTACACCTCAAATGTCATGCCATAAGAGTCGGACTTGGCGTATCTGCGTAGATTCTTCTGTCGCTAACCAAGGAAACGACTTCCGATAATTTACCAGTGGATGTAACCGACGACATCTTATCTCTGTTAGCTTGAATATAATTTTTTTCCCAACTTGGACTTACTTAAATGCGTTTTAACCAGATAACATTTACCTAAGTGATTGTTACCTCATACTCCGTTTTCAGCACACTCATGGACATATCAATTTTTTTACGTAGGCCATCCGGCTTTACGTTGCGCCCCCAATTACAATATAGTGTTTGAGCTTTTAGGGGATAAACCTACATGCCTAGATGATGAGCTTGTAAATTTTCCTAATACCTTAGAAGTACATTCACATAAAGTAGAGCTATTGCTACCGATACAAAGACAAATAATCTCAGAGTAAATTCTAAATGTTGAGTTTTTTAAAACCGACATGTTTATCTAGGTTTTATGTGTCTGGTCCAGTCTTAAAAAGTAGTCCAGTGTTAAGGTGTCGGCTATTCATAACTTTCCAGGTACTTATTAACGTAAAAGGGGATACAGCACTTTTGCGCTGTAGTGGTTATTACAATCGTATGCAATATGTAACTTCTTCAATCATGAGCAGCTCCTTTGATAGATCTTACGAAGAAGAGCCGTAGATTAATTAGGTCTATAAAAAGCATCAACAGGCGTTCGATATCTTAAAAGCGAATAAATGCAGCTTACCTAACTTAAAAATCCCTGATTAAATAAGGAATTTTTTTGTTTATTGCAACAGACCGCCTCAGCCCAAGGGGTACGAGGGATATTACTTCAGTAATATGATAAACAGTTCTTTCCTATAGCTTTTTTATTCCCGAAACTAAACGCCCTCTGAAAGTACATATGCAGTATAGCAAGGAAGGGCTAGTATCTTTAACTCACTAGTACATTTTAAGTTCATAATCTATGGCTATCCTGATCAAGTCCTTACTGACGAGTCCTTTACCCGAGTTTTTCAAAGTCTTTAATCATCAGTCCAAAAGGACTCGGTGACAATGATCATCTCAGGTCTTGGAGCCAAGATAAGAATATCAAGCCTGGGAAAGCCATATCATAGCTGACGCATTATCCCGCACAAATCCCTCACCATACTGCAAAGAACCATTTAAGACTAAAGATATAGAAACATCCGTTCCTATTGTTAAAACCGTATCGAAACAGAAATTCCTTAACCCAAGAATCGCGACATTGAATCTCTGGGTCGGAGCGCAGAACTATTACAAAACCTGAACAAAGCAAGAGTCAACAGACATGACCCAAACAATGAAACACTTCGGAACGAACAGAGTCAGCAGCAATAAAACACCAAACAATAAACACTTCGAAACGGAAACAGGGTCCATGTGGCTAGGCAAAAAAACCAATGAACAATTCGAGGCAGAAACCCTAAAGCAACGTTATAATTTAAAAGTATGTGATAATCAGAATATGTAATCAATGTTATTAGATGTAGGTCTGTGACTAGGAAACCCGAAGAACAACAGCAGATGACTAACGACCAGGTATAATAATAATCTCTTTCATACCAATCGCATAAACTGTGTTGCATTCCGTCATCCGGGTTCCATATAGTCACGAAGCCCAATCACTATTTTAACTGTCCTATCAATGCTTAACAGATATAAAGCACATAACTAATGTAACACGTGTCATGAAAACAAGGATACACTAAGACCACCCTGTCAGTTTAGGGGGCCTATCCTGTGCCAAATCAATCCTTGAAAAACTATACGTAGAATTATTAATAGAATTACGAGTCTGCAGAGGGAATCAACAATTCTTTTAGTGTTAATAGTGTCCTTTGACACGTTTTATATAAATTAAACTAGCACTAAAAACAACCACCGCAATTGAGTGCGTTAGGAATATTTATGAGTGGCTAAATCAGTAAATATGGAATCAACACAAATAATCTGGCTCGGGTGGGTGGTAATCAATAATAATCTACTTAACCACGTGTTGTGAATTCCTTTCCATTAAGAAACCAATATGATATTTTATCACCCAGAGTCAATCGGTTTGTTAGAATACGGATAATTAAATAGGAAATTGTCATGCTTACGAGTTAACAACTCGTGATGTTGGATCCGAACTGGATTATAGCGGTTCTCGCGGTTTAAATACCTTTATCTTCATATCTTGATACGGCAAGTAGCATTATACGTACGCCGCTAGAACACTTTCCACATATTACGCGAACCATTAATTTATCAAATATATATAAAAAAAATATATATATAAATAAATAAATATAAAAAAATAAAATAATATGGATACAGTGGAGTCAATAAAATAGCACTCCCGTAATGAGCTGGAAGGGTTACAATTATAATAAAAGGATCACGATAATTCAATAAGCAAATGGTACCCATTAAATATCCAAATATATTGCGTAAAGATTTTGAACTCTAACTTAACGCTTTAGTAATGACAAATACCTAAAAGTTCAAACACATAGTCCAAACACCTACTGACATATTGTCTGTCCCGGTGATTTTATATTCGTAGTCACTGAAAAAAAAAAAAAATAAATAAATATAATAACTAATAACTAATAATAAATAATAAAATAAAATAAAAAAAAAATAAAAGAGCTTTGAAAATCATGAAGTCTAGAAGTGAAAATGTTTCTATAAATAATCCTATAGGAATCTTATTACCTGGCTAATAATTATATAGAATTTGTATGGAAACCTTTTTCATATAGTTTGAAATAAGGAATATTTAATTTACATAATACAATTATTCAGATTGTTTCCAACATGAAACTAATATATTGTTCCAATTTTGGTACTAGTTGTTTTTTTTTATTTTTTTTTTTTTTTTTTTTTTCTTTTTTTCAGACATTCTTCTCCATGCGGGTGGAGAATTAAAACAACACTAAAATATCATTGTGAAAATACTAAGTCGTATCCTCTTACAGCAAGTCGTAACTCTTAGCTGCTGAGAGCAATCTCCTTCCAAGTGACGACGTCAATCAGTGCCGTATCAGCATTTGTTCCTTTTAACCTCAATAATCTGCTTACAACAGGCTTCATCTGTGATGTCGTCTATGCTTGCAAAGCAGATGGACTGGAGAAAGGAATTCTTAGTTCATGAACTTCACTGTGGTTCATAGTCACATGACAGGCCACATAACATATTCTTATCCGTGTGTGTATGCAATTTAGTTAAGGACTTGTAATCATTTAAATTAATGAACAATCTAAGCAAATAGAAATTTCTATAACAACAAACTTAATTATTTTTTTTTTTCTGAAACCTCATAGACAATTTAGGTCCATAATTCACTTATGACATGGGTAAAGAGACATTTTCAGAAGTATCAAGATATGTATAAGAAATATTTACTTGCAACATTAACCTATTCATTCAAGTAAAAACATTCATGGGAAACTGTCCACATTTTTCCATGAAAAACCAAAGTTTAATTTGAAATTAGTTACATTAGTGGGTTTTTTTCGTTCATCTCCCTACCGATAATAATGTTTTAAAAGTTCACCTTCAGAGGATGCGCACGAGAAATTGAATATGAAACTTTTGTTAGGGGCACTAGGAATCATGATTATCTTATCTCCTTTGACTCCTTATGTTGCCTGCAATCTTACAATTAGCTCCGTTTTCCACATCTTTGTCTATAAATTACTACCAGTAATATCGAATTTTCTTTGAGATTCGTAATGATATCTATTTATTTTTTATAATTTGGATATTTTTACAGTCATCATAGACCTGTGATATTCATCTCATTGTTAATGCATGATAAAAAGTTTGTACAGCGACTCTTTTTGATTCCAAAATATCAGCGATTCATGTGGGTTAAGTCTGCTAAATGCTCTCTGCCTCCCCTGTATTTGGATGTTGTCCCTGCATTTACTTTGCTTGTGACAAGTATATTTTCCACTTGCAGGCTGATTAATGGAACCTGGTTACAGTATCCTGCACGTAACAAGAGTTTCGCATCGCAACTTCAAAAATCGTTCGTCGCAGCGGACGACTACAGTCAAAGTTAACAACGCGCCTACAATGTGAAAGGAATTTCATGGACTTCTTCGCCGACACCGTATCTCGTCGTTAATCTCGTTTTAATGCGAATGCTCCGGCGGCTGTCGAATCGACTACGAATGGGACATACTCCGACAAGTTAGACCCGAAGGATATTCAACGCTACTTTTTGAGCTGGCGAAAGTGACCCGGTCGGATGATCTATTCATCCGAACGTATCGGTGTAGCTTAGGATGCAGAGAATAAGTAGGAGCGCAAAATTGAACGTTTGGACCCGCCCAGGCAATTTTCCCCTTGTTTTAACCATTGAAAAAAGGCCGTTGCAGTGGCTATAGGTGGTTGTCTGTAACTGTGGTAATGGACGAAAAGTTTTCGAAAAGCTAGTTAAAAGTGAAGTAGTAAACCGCGGTCATGTATCCTATATATATAAAGTATCATGTATCCTAATATAATTGAGCATAAATAACAGAATCGAATATATTTTTTTGCGTGTACGCACAGGGAAATCTCTTATATAAATGATCATACCTAACAAAATCTAAATATTATTCTTTGCGTGTACGCAATCGGACTCTATTTAAAAAGTGCACATATATTAAATCATAATTATTGAATCCATTTACATATGTATAACAATGCAGGTACCTCTGAATCAATATGTTACCTTTTTTATCTTACCATATCGCAGTTATTTATAGTTTAGTATAATTAAGTACAATCCATTATATAACCTAGCATAACCATCAACAATCACTCACCTAACCATTAATAATTATCATTCCTATATGAAATATTTTTATCAGTTAAAATATGATTTTTTATTATCATGTTAAACCTTCATTCTACTGACAATTATCAGAGGACATTAGTATTTTCTGTAGCATATGTATCTTAATGAGACGAAGTGAAAAACTGTATCTTATATTCCCGTGTCACTATTATTTACCATATCATTGTTTTATATTTTTATTACTTGAATCATTCATGTACACCATGAATTTTTATTTACGTATATATATATAATATATTTCGACATAGTGTCTGTATCACCTCCGATAAGTCAAAGGCCAAGTCCAAGTTTGAGTAATATTCAGTTGTTGTTTTAGGTAGCTGACCGAGCTGTGTAAGTGTTTACATAATAAAAATATGGAATGTTTTATTCCCTATACTATAAAGTCTAAAACTAAGAGGTTCAACCAGATTGCTTGCAGGATGGGATCAGACCTAGAGCGCTAAAGATGCGTATGCAATAAAGTAGGCCTTAAGATAACATCCATGATGCCGTCACTGTAGTCCATTCAATTGTTTATAACACTTAGTTCCAAGCTCCCTGCTTGAGGACAACTACCCCGACCTATATTCAAAGGCCGTACGTGATCTGTAGCGTGTCTCATTCGATTGTGTTTCGTATGATACTATGTTCATTGTATGTATGTTCATATGTTCGAACTACTTACTGTCTGTTCCTTCATACTTGTAACAGAGATGGTAAGACAGCAGAACAAAGTTAGCTTATCAGTTAGTTAGAAGACCTGTACCTCTTTACCTAAGCTTTATCATGGTAGAGGAATAGGATTAGCCATCATCATTGGCAGAAGCGATCAGCTATCGTCATAGAAGACTTGTACTATCATCCTGATCTTCATCATGTAAACTTCAGAGGAATAATACTATTTTTTTATACCTTGTGTTTTCTACAAGAACCCACCGAGCGTGACGTTAACACATCGTCGTAAAGATAATACGAATTTCGTAAGTGTCCTACAAAACCCCAGACACTCCATTGAGATGGAAGTGCAATCAACCAACCGACTTTAGCGTATAAGATTATCGCTAGTCCTAACTTACCTCATAGGGCGCCTGATCATATAGGCACAATCCCTATATATATTATATATATATATATATATACTATATATATATATCTATATATATATATATAATATACATATATATCATATATATATATATATTTATATATATATATATATATATATATATATTATATAAAATATATATCTATTTATATATTATATATATATATATATCTATATATTATAAAACAACATATATCATATATATATATAGGATATATAATAGTATATATTATATATATTATATATAATATATATATATATACTATAATATATATATATATATACTATATGATATATATTATAATATATTATATATATTATAATATATACATATATATATATAATAATAATATTATATATAATATATATTATATAATTATATATTAATTATATATATATAAATTATATATATATTATATATATATATAATACATATATATACTATATACATATATATATATATAGTATATATATATAAGTATATATATAATAATATATATATAATATATAAATGTATATATATTATATATATATATATATATACATACATATATATATACACATTATATATATAGTATTATCATATATATAATATATATATATATATTATATGATAATATATATATATATTATATATATACGTATAATATATACATATTATATATATATATATATTATATATACAATATATTATATATATATAATATATATAATAGATATATATTATATATATATACGTTATATAGTATATATATATATATATATATATAGTATATATATAGATATATATAATATAATATAAAATATTATATATATAATATATATTATATATTATATATATATATATATATATAATTATATATACATATATATATATATATATATATTATATATAAATATATAATATATATTATATATATATATATATATACATTATATTATATATATATATATATAATATATATATATATCTATATAATATATATATAAATACCATATTATAGATATATAATATATGTATATATATATATATATATATATTTATATATATATATATCTATATATATATATATATATATATATATACTTATATATATATATATATATTATATATATATATATACTATTATATATATAGACTTATATATATATATATATATATTATATATATAATATATATATATATATATAATAGTATATATTATATTACCTATATATATATCTATATAGTATATATTATAATATATATAATATATATATATATATATAATATATATATGTAATATATACAATATATATAATATATTATATATATATTATAATATGTATAGTATATTTATATATATATATATATATATATATATTTATATAATATATATATATATATATATATATATATATATAATATATATAGTAATAATTTATATAACATAATATCTATATCTATATATATATATATATATACTTATATATATATATAATATAATATATATATATATATATATATATTTATATACTATATATATGAATAATATATATATAATATAATATATATATATAATATGTATAGATGTATATATATATATTTATAGATATATATATATCTATATATATATATATTATTAATATATGATATATATATATAGAATATATATATATATAGGACAGAAATCAAAATGTCAAATAGAGATCGAAATCCCAGTTGAAAGATAAGGACAAATAGCGCCCGGTAGTTTAAGAAGGTGATATGCTGACTCCAGTGACCATAGACCGGGGCTGTCATGTGTGTAATATTATCTTTCATACCGGACAAAGAAAGCTGGCATCTGTATTTCGTGTTTATAAAAGCAACTGATGAATTGGGAGATTCCCTGACGGACGTTTTGAATAATTTGACGTTTCCACAAGGTACCCTCGTCAGTTAGAACATGGATTTCGGCAGTTCTTGTCATGATGACTGTTTTTGAAATGCATTGATAATTACTAGGCAAAATGTTTAATGGCAACTGGATTTGCAAGAAAGCATATCTTTTAAGTAAATTCTTACTTGCTTGAATGAAGAAATTCTTTGAATGATTCCTGAATTGGAGAAAAAATCCACCGGTTAATTATGGTTACTGTATCTAACAATAAGCTCTGTCAATCTCAACTTCATAGACATAAGTGCATAATCACCACTACTGTTAAAGGCAATTGATCGATTGTAAATCCGCATTTCTATTAATTTTACTGAATCAAATCACATCATGTAGATAAATTATTACCAAAAATTCACCATTAACACATTCAAAAATGCGATCAATTTAATGATTAAAGAATTATATCTGTAGTTGCATGATCGTTACAATTTTTAAGCGTTGACAGATTTTTGTTGCGAAGGCCATTTATATTAACAATCTGAGACCAAATGGATTCGTAGCTACCTTCATTCTCAGCAACTTTACCTCGGGTCTCACTTTTCCTACCACGAAATGTGACTTAAAATTAACTGCTTCTCTCTCTCTCTCTCTCTCTTCTCTCTCTCTCATCAAAGGACATTGTAGTTCGATATATATAGTATATATATACTATATATATATATATATATAATATATATATATATATAATATATATATATATATATATATATATAAATCGGCTACAAATGTCCTTTAATAATCTTAATTCGCTTCTTACTTCGGAATTAATTATTTCCATCTATGCTTAACCAAAGGTGAATTCTTAGGCACAATAGAAATTGCTGGCCAGGGCACGAAAACATCAGGGGGACTCCCAATTCAGGCCTGCATTGAAGCCTTAGCCACCCCGCCACCCTGATGTTTTCAAGAGCATGATCCAATGACACTGCTGTCGTATCCTTTCGTTTGCTGAACTACCCAACTCGCTCAAACCCGTATTTGTACTTTCCGTGAAGAGCAGTTTCGTAACTGCACGTCTACTTACTGTCCTCTACGGAGATTTTGTAAGCGTCAGAGTGGCTCCGCCTGGCGTTAAGGTACCGTCCGACATTCAGCGCCTGTTTGTACACAGTCTATTTACCTATCTCCTTTATGCTCTTTCGTAATTTCTGAAAGTGATAGCTTAGGTTAGAGTTCCTCTATAGACACTGACGAGACGCCACCAGACTTCATTATCCTTTTAGAAAATTTTAGTCTTTATTTGTAAACAACACGACAACCACCAAGCAGGGCTGAGGCCTTGTTGCAGATCATCAATGACAGATCGGTATTTTTTACTATAGTACTGCTGTTGTTTATATAAATCAGAAGTTATGCCATCCGAGCTCTTGCTCTTACAGCAGCCCTAGTCCATCATATGACGTGAAAGTAATAAAATACTAAATTTATAAAAATTATATTATTTTCTGGTTATGTGCCGTTGACTAATGTTGGGCCGAGAGAAATAAAAGGATTATCAGCTATTTGCACCCCTTTAAATCTACATTGCACGATATTATGAGAAAAATATTACAAAAGAGAGTCCTTGCGGGTCATAAATAGCACGAAAGGAAATTGAAATTATTTATCGTAAGCGTAGGACCGGTATAGAACGAGAAGATTCTACAGTGTCCAGCATGCCACTGTTTCACTTTACTCGTCCAATACAGACGTATTTACCTATGATCTTAAAAGTGGGAAGTGGATCGATGTAAGAATAGTAAAAGACTGAAAGTAAACGTAACAGAGTGCATATGCCACTCTCTTGTATGGAGGTGTGGGAATTGTGTATTCTCTCGAGAGACAACTGTAAAATTGTTTAGTGAATTGATTGCTCCATCGACCTGGTGTCATGCTCTTATAGATCGGAATACATTCTCGAGTGGAAACTGGTGTTTTGTCCCGATTTTCCTGCTGTATGGCAGTGAATTGAGAATGAATTGAATGGAATATACATATATATATATGATATATATATATATATAATATATATATATCTTATATATATATTATATATATATATCTATATATCTATCTATATCGTGTCTTATAGATATATATATATATATATATATATATATATATCTATATATATATATATTATATATATATATACTCTCTATATATTATATCGCTATATATATAATAATAATAATAATAAATTATGTTTTATTTCAGCTCGGGCCATATACATTGAGTTATACCAGATACAGACAGTAACATACACAATTAGATACATTAGATATGATAAAATAAGAAACAGAAAATGGAAAATCGTCACCTTATCCATATATAGCTCACTGTTTCTCAACCTTTTTTCTGTTGTGCCCCCTTCAATCCAATGCACTTTGTTGTGGCCCCTCCATGCCAACTCTGAGTTCTTACCGCCCCCCCCCCCCCCCCCCCCACACACACACACACACACACAACACCCGCCTTTCCGTCCATGCACCTTAATACTCCTAGTGATGGTATAACTTAATGGTTCTATTTGAGTATATACCATGTACCAAACACTAATTTCAGGCATGAATCAAATACCATATTACATTGTAAAAATATTTTATTTATTTGAACACTTATCTATTTAACAAAAAGTAATAAAAAACAAGGAATACAGGTAGGTACAATTGGCTTTTCTTGAAGGGTTTTTCAGTGGGACCCTGTGACTGAGCAGGCTGCCAATTGTCATGTTTTGGCTTGAAACTTTCAAGAGAGGCGTAAATCGCCTCTTTTTTTCTGAAGTCCACGGCGATTTCGTGTCTTTGACAGCAGTCATCACCCGACTGAAACCAGTCTCAACCAAGTAAGACGTGGGAAAGGAAGTAAGAGCAACTTCACATCTTTCCGAGTATGGGTATTTCTTATACACATCTTGATTCATCCACGCTTTCTGGTGTCCTCCACGCTTGAACTTGCTTGAGCTGTTGTGTTTATTCTGAAGTTCAATGAACTTTCTTGTATTTGACCTCAACCTTCAAGATACATCAGCAATGAAGGGATCCACAAACCAGTGTGGCACAGTCCATTTGGAGTAGGTCAGAGAAGCGAGTGTCCATATATTATGCAACTGCTTCAGATGGTCACATACACTGCTAGGTCCATCATCAAGCATATCGTGGATATAACTGCTAAGGAGGAAACTGTGCAAACTCTCGTCTTCGCAAGGTTCAACCAGAACAGCTGAGTTTCCCTTTAATGTAGTAATTGCCTCCTTGCAGAAAACATGGTGGAGGTTATTTCCTTGAAGCTCTTTGTTCAAAACATTTAGCTTTTTCAAATATGTCAACAGGTAGAAGATGTCACTCTTTGCATCAACAAGTTTCTGTCCAAGTTCTGTCCCACTAAAGAGAAGATAACATGTCCCCAACGTGCACAAAACGGTTCAGCAATTACCTTGAGAAAGCCACCTGACGTCTGTGTGCAACACAAGTTTTTTCAAATTTCTTCAATGTTCTTTCATATAATTGCTGAAAGAGGCGATCTTTCAGTGCACTACGTTTTTTTATCAAGTTGAAGCCTTGATAACATGCCCAATTGCTTCATGAGGACGTCCTGCTTAGGTTTTTTTTTGGCAAACCAGGTGCTGCCGGTTAACAACTACAGTGCACACAACGACATTATGACAGCTTTTTTTAAGTAAGCACTGAATCCCCGATCCCTTCCTATCATAGCAGCAGCGTCCATCTGTTGCTCACAGCCATAATGTTCGTGAAGTGAATGTTGTTCTCCTCAAAATAGACCTCAAGTTTTTTGAAGATTGATTATCCTTTAGTGTCAGTCGTTTACTTTCATGCGAAAAGCATTTCTTGACATATTTCTCTACATCAAGAAACCTCACACATGCATCCAAGAGCAGAATTATCAGGTAAAGTTGATTCGTCGAGTTGAACTAGAAATCATTCACCCTACAGTTTTGAGATTAATTGGTTTTCAACATCAGCTGCCATCTCATCAATACGGCTGATACTCAGGAAGTTGCTTCAGAGGAATAACACATTACCTCTTGTGGACTCTGATTCAGACTGTTGAAAGCACCTACAGCCCCTGCCGCATGATTCAGAGATTCACCGTTTTCATTTTGCTCTGGGACGCATACTTTCATTTGAGAAGTGAGGTCATACACAGCAGCACATATTCAATTGTAGTATGTTTTGTGGAGAATTCAATGAATCCAAAAGCAAGATGATTCGACAGAATACTGTCTCATTTTTTCTTAGCTGACTGGTCATGCTTAGTACTAAAATAAAAACAACAAAACTCACTAGAACTCAGTACCGCTATTATTGTCCTGGGAAATTCATTGCCCGTCCACAGTATCAAACAGCAAATAAAAAAGCAAAAAGTTATTTATCCATAAAAGATACTTACCCCTCCCCTCATAACAAATAAAGTGAAAGATAAATAAAATTCATGACAAGTATGTGTGTGTGTGTACTGAGTGGACAATGAAAAGAGACGTGTATGTAAGTTAAATGTATGTTTGTACACTGTATGTAATATACATGTATGTTTGTATGTACTACGTATGTGGATATAAAAGTTATCTTTCACAAACCTCTTTTGGTAGAACATAAATCAAGTCCCTCTTCCTCGTAATCTATGTTAAACTGAAGACGGATCTATTATTGAAGAAGAACAATATACGGTTTATTTTATACCATATAAACCGTTTGCTCTTTAAAATTTGTTTTATACAACATCTTAATGTTTAGTCGTTCGGAAGTTTAAACCAGTCAGCATAATCTTTGATAGTTTCCGTCTTTTACCACTCTGCCTGCTAGAGGAGAGAGAGAGAGAGAAGAGAGAGAGAGAGAAGAGAGAGAGAGAGAGAGAGAGAGAGAGAGAGAGAGAGTTTAATGGGTTTTTGTCAAGGGGTCCTAGTTCAGCCTTTTACCACTCTGCCAGCTAGAGAGGAGAGAGGGAGTGAAGAGATTTGAATATTTCCTGGCTGTCAAAAAATACCTGGTATATTGAATTGAATGATTTGCAAACTAAACTCAAGCATTTAATGATTTATTTCAAAATATTACACATTTTATATATTTTGTGGTCCCTAATTTTCTGTGGCCCCCCATGGCCCCCCATTTTTCAAATTTGCCTTGTGCCCCCTTTTTTGGGGAAAAAAAAAAAAAAAAAAAATCTCATGGCCCCCAAGGTAGCATAAAGCTAGTAATCATCTACTGGTAATAACAGTAATAATATGGTGGAAAAAAAAATATGCATTGCGAGTAATAATAGTTGGGTGCACATATTATATAATCAAATTTCAACTAGAGACGCTTAGTAGTTACAGTAGTCAGGTCCAGAGGGCTTAATACATAAATTAAATGTAATTAAACTTTACTTTGGATAGGCATCACAGTAATCATGAAAAATTAAAATACAGCAATAATGTGATAATGACACAAACTAAACTGCAGATAGACATCTTGCCAATAAGAGATTAAGTCCCTTTAGGGGACCAAAGGCCGCATTTTTCCCATCTTTTCCCTTCTCCCACAATTTAGATCTTCTTCTTGCTTCACTCCTTAGGATGGCTTTGTATGAGCGAGTGCTGGCTGTTTCTCTCACTCGGGTTACCAGACCTGGACATTGTTCGCCCACAATGATTTTTAAATTGGTCCAGGGTGGTTTTCATGAACTCTTTGTGGCGGAGGTAGTAGCGGGGGAGTGTTGTGGAGGCGTCTCAGAATGCATTGTGCACAACAGTGATGCGTCTCATGGTCCTCGTGATAGTTCGTCCAGAGGGAACACCCATAGATACTGTAGCCAGTAACGATCGGATAGCAGCAGTTTTCACTCTCGTTGACAGAACGCAAACCTCCTTGCAATAATGTTCCAGCTGCACTAGTTTAACGACGCCTCTGTTTCATGTCTGCCGTATCTTTTAGGTCCGTCGGTGGTATGTGACCCAAATACGGAAATTCCGTGCACAAAATTCCAGCCGATGGTTTCCGAGGAAAATTTGAGGTACTGCAATATCTTAACCGATCTCGGGACAGCGAAATACACTGGGTCTTGGTTTCGTTTTGATAGTTATATCATATTCCTCTGCATATTGGCGGCAGGGTCATGAAGTCCGTTGGTAGACCTTGCCATGATGGGCAATCAAGAACCATATCGTCGGCGTAACAAAGGTTGTTTATAGTTGTTTCATTGACGGTGCATCCGATTGTGAGACGAGTTCAGTTTGACTTTCAAGTCATCTGTGTACGTAATTAAACATGTAATGAGAGAGAATGCCCCCTTGCAGGAGCCCGTTTAGGGAGCCGAGGTGTAAGATAACACGTTAGGCCCACAAAAAAAAAACGATAAAAATAAAAACATTTGACACAAATTGCTGTGTGGCGAACATCAATGTAAAATGCCATTAGGTACGAGGGTGTGCCCTTTTCTCCGCTTCGGGAGGAACTTCAGGTATGTTTACTCTGTCAATAGCTTTTCTCACATCTACAAAACAAAGGAAAATGGAGAGGCTGATGATAGGTAGTAATTAAGCAATTCTTTCAGTGATTAGATGACAGGTTGTCGGTTGAGTGTTCTGCTTTTTAAACCCGAACTGGTTGTCATTGGTGTGTAAAAGGGAAGAAGTCTAACTAGAAGAACCGACCTCAAGTATCTCGATGCGATCGTTGTGATTGCATCGGCCCGGTATTGCCAGGTACAGCTGCATCCTTTTAGCTTGTTTTTGTGTAATGGTTATCAATTAGAACTAAGAGTAGGGAGTCTGGAAGAAACCGGTGAATTTGCAGACGCATTGAATAGGGTCAGCTAGCAAAATGTAAATTATCGATGGCAGAGTTTGAGGGCCTCTGCAGGAAGACCATCACAGCCGGGTGATTTATTATTAGGTAGCCCCCCCTGTTTATGGCATCGCTGATGTTAACCTGGCCGTAATACGGTCCTGCGAAAATAAAAGTGGGGGGGGGGGGAATGTTTGTCAGTAAGAGGTTATCTACATCCCCTTCCGAATCTTGATCATTTATGCAAATTCAGGATATTGTTGACGTGATCGCCCCACATAACTTGCAATACCTTCGTCTCCGACTGCTTACCTTAACTCTCTTTGATAGCTTTTTACGTTGTTGGTTTAAAGACTGGGATATCGTCCTAAAGACAAGGATAATCACTCAATTCTAGTTTCTAGACACTTGCATCGACTCTTATGTTTTTTTTCTTACCTTCGTGCTTCGAGCAAGTTTGAACTGCGCTCTCGCCTGTCTCATTAGCAATGCAGTGTCCCTTCATGGGGCTACCATTTTGCCTCCACAGTAAAAACATTTCTCGTGAGTATGGTATACAGATCTTTAACCATCATTCCATTCCAGGTATATTACGAGAATTACCTTGACGAAATCTGTAGGCAGTCCTGCCCGAAGCAAGCAAAGCGGAGATTATGTTCGAATAGAATCATTCAGATCCCTTTTGTGGTGGTAATTTCTACAATTTTTGTTAGTACAAAGTAAGGCGTCTGCCGGTTGAGCTATTGACCGCAACCTGGTTTCCGTGGTCGCCCTAAAGTCTCTGGTTTTCTGTTGGTTTTAAAAAATCCCAGTTTACCGCTGGTGGTCGATCAGTTAGGGGGTTCACGGTAGGGAGGGTTGGGGTACTGAATGACACCTGTAATGGGATGTGATCGTAGCCCGTTGCAAGATCATAGCGAATATTGCAGGTCATAATAGAATCATGAAGTTGTGGAGATGTGATGCAGTGGTCCAGCCAGGAAGTTGTAATAGCGTCCGCTCTATTATGCACATATGAATAAGAGGAGGAGGGAGGAGCATTACATCGCTAATTTGGAGAGCATGATTTTGACAGAAGCGAGTAAGTTCATTATAAATTGTTTTTGTGGGGTGAGAATTAAGGTCCCCGATTATACAAATATGATCAGCAGGAGAATCATGAATATACTGTGTAATCCCCTAGGAGTCATGCAGTAATGATCAAAATTATTGTTATTTTCCCATGGCATATAAACATTAATAATTAGGATAATCGAGTTCCCTATTGTCACTTGAAGCCCCAGCAATCTGTCACTCCTGTAGGTCATCACCTTTATCGTGTTGTCTAACGATTTGTGCCACAGGAAAGAAAGGCCTCCTTTCGGGCGACCGGCTAGGATTTGATCTGTAACTTGCATCGATGAAGTCGAGAAGGTTCTGTAGTCTTCATGAATTGAATCGCATATGGCAAGGTCATGTGGCCGAGGAGCGTTTCTTGCAGTGCAATAATGCCTTTGAAGTTTTTGCAGAACATGTTTTAGAAGAGGAATGTTCGCTTGAGGCCAAAGATATTCCAAGAGATTATTTTTAATGTATCCATGGCTACTCACGAAGATGGGAGATGATGCGCTGATCATTTGGGTGGATGGGGGTGTTAGCCAGGGGGAGTGGGCAGTCACTCGCCGTGGGGGGTTGACTGGCACTTGCGGTGGAAATGACCCTGGTTGGAGTGTCAGTAAGTTCCCCTGGGGGTGGTTGATCCCGGATTAGTTTGTATCTTGAAACTAATATATTAGGACGAAATTCTTGCCTTTAAGAACGTCGAGGTGTTGAAATAGGCAGGTATCCTGTAAGTCCACTTTATGTTTAATCCTGCATGGGAGTTCGTGAGAGATGAGTGGGTCAGAGCCAGTGAGAAACTTGACTCTTTCCACTATGGCATCCAGCGTCACCGATGAGCGTAGATTGTGGATTACTACGTGGCATCTCTTCTCAGGTGTCGGTCGAGGTGAAACACGAATGTTGGGCTCCGGTCCAGCGGCCACGGGAGGTTCTTCTCTTCTTTCTGCTTGTTTGTATCTGCCAGCCGCCAGACCCCTCATGATCAGTTTCATCTGCATCTACGAGGGGTGGGGGGGTGGGGGGGAGAGATAGGGTGGTGGGGGAGGATTACGAGGGCTAGTAATCATCACCGGGGTATATATCTTCCACCGGAGGCACTGGGAGGGAGGGAGAAGAGGTTTGTCAACAGTCCCCTCGGAGCGGGCACTTCCGTGTTGCTGGGAGGCGAGAAAAACTGGATGCCGCATCGTAGTAGTCTGGTGGCTATCTGTGCGATTGTCTATCGATCCCTGCACTCCTTTGATCGCATCCAGATCCGTGTAGGTTTATTTGATTCCACCTTTTTAGGCTGATTATGGATTCCTGTAGTCCTTTGATCACGTCCCAGATTCTTGATAAATTATCATTTGTCTCCTCAATTTTTTCAGAGTTTTTTCCAATTATTTCTGAGAGAGATTTTGCTGTTTTGAAGGCATTTTCTGCAGTGTGGTACACCGCAAGGTAGGCTTAGGGTCAGCAGGGCCCTTTGGAGGCAGGTTGTAAGGTCATCGGCGTATATTTCCACCGAGCAGGTCCTTAGCCTTAGTGATATACGATATTTTTTTCTGAGAGGACAAGTTTCTTCGCGGATCGCTCCTTGAGAAGCTCTCTGGTATCAGATCTTTGCATTTCGTATATGCAACGTTGATTTCCTCATCGGAGAAGGCATCACTGACAGATTGTATAGCGGACTCGACGTCGGAACGGTTCGATTGGTATTGAATAAAGAAAGACAATTGTTTCGCGGAGTACGGAACTTGTGTATGGGGCACAGGCACCGGTAGGTGCCAGGGTCACTTGCGCAACGGTTGGAGGTTTGGTCGGGTGACTTTTTGCGGTAAGGGAGGGGTCAAGCACTAACACATACACTGCATTCTTTTACCCATTTCCCAGGACCAATAGGCCTCGAGAAGCTGTGATTTGAAAGATTTCTAAGGCACTGATTGGAGCAGAAAGAATATTAGAATATCTGCCGTTGCACAAACACTCTCCGGCTTACACGCCGGGTATTACGTGGAGACACTATTAACCCATTGCTTACTATAAGAGGTATAGTCACCAATGGCGAAAAACCCTTCTTTTCTGTGAAGAAACGCGAGAGAGACTCCAACACGTCCGCACCCCACACAATGGCCATATATCTATCTATCTATCTATCTATCTATCTATATATATATATATATATATATATATATATATATATATATATATATATATATATATATATATATATATAGATAGATAGATAGATGATAGATAGATTGATATATAAATATATATATATATATATATATATATATATATATATATATATATATATATATATATATATATATATATATATATATATACGTGTGTTTGTGTTTATGTCTGTGTCTGTGTGTAGAGAGAGAGAGAGAGAGAGAGAGAGAGAGAGAGAGAGAGAGAGAGAGAGAGAGAGAAATTAAAGGGAATAAGTAGTAGTTTATGACAGGATGTAAAGGAAAAAGTGCAAGCGGAAAAATATGGTTAAAGATCGAAGTTTAACAAGAGCTGGTATCATCAAATAACTGGTCGGTTTCTGGGAACTGTAGAACAGATGGTGTTTGTTGTACTGGTTCTCACAAAGACTCAAAGCGGGTTACATATTGTGAAAGACATTTTTTCAAACGCCTTTTATATTGGATTTAGATCTTTTATTTTACTACAGTGAAGCGAGGTTTCCTTAGAACTAATATCGAGATACACTTACAGATATTTGAATACTGTTTCTATTATTAAAACTGGTTTATCAAATCACTAGTAATCCTGCTTAACTTAAGTATATATATAAATCTCGTGCCTTTAATGACCACGTCAGTAGGATGAACTCATTTATCCTAGTTCTGGTTTCCAATTCACCAGTGACTACTCGCGCTCGTAAGCCTTTCACGGGTGATGTCATCAGATACGATCAACTACTTTTAGCTCATTTAAGCTGCTTTTCCACTAACATGTGGGCTTGGTGTATTTTCTATTAAAAAGGTATGTTTAATTACCGAGGTTTCGTACCCAGATATTCAGAACGAATGCGACTGTTTCCTTGATTAGGAGCAACAAAGCTTTTTTTATACTTTATGGCTGAAGAGGTCATTCAAATGTCAAAACAGGCTTTGATGGTGTTCATTGGCGTTTCGTGTCTTTGTAATGAGAGGAATGCTATGTTTGCAACTTTCGTAAAGCTTTTTATCTGGTACGATTTATATGACATTCAGCTGGGTCAAAGAGAGAGAGAGAGAGGGGGGTGGGGCGGGGGTAGTGATAAAACAATGACAGAGATAGAGAGACAATGAGAGAGAAAATAGGCGATTCAATGAGAGAGAGAGATAGAGAGAAATTGGAGGGAGAGACAAGGTAGAGAGACACAGAAAAACAATACGAGATTTAGGAAAGAGAGATAATCTTAAAGGAGAAAATGATTTAATGAAGTTAAAGGAGAGAGAGCGAGAGATACTTTAAAACAAGAAACAAAAAACTATGAGAGAGAGAGAGAGAGAGAGAGAGAGAGAGAGAGAGAGAGAGAGAGAAAGTACAAAAGCAAGTAAAGCAATCTTAACTAGAAATGGGAGAGGCTGCAGAAACTGGAAAAAACAGAACTTCTGTTGCACCTACTCAACTTTGACACTGAAATTGGTTGGGGGAAAGATCTCGACAGGTTTAATGGCCCTAATATGCTTGCGTGGCTCAAAGGAACGAGAGAGGCATCCGCGGTTCCTTACATGTAGAGAGAGAGAGAGAGAGAGAGAGAGAGAGAGAGAGAGAGAGAGAGAGGCAATAGTACTGGGGGCAAGATATCGTCCATAGAGAGAGTCAAAGCAAATATTGCTATGTGATGAATCTGGCTAGGCTAGTTCGTCGAGGATTTACTATGGGTTCTGCTTTTTTGACCAAAAATTTTTATTGATGTAGCATTCTCTCTCTCTCTCTCTCTCTCTCTCTCTCTCTCTCTCTCTCCTCTCTCGTACATACAAATACACACTTCATAATTTTCCATTTTTTACATTTTTTTAATCTGTTCTAAGCTTTCAGTTCGTCACAGCTGTCAAACTCCTGTGAAGCTTCCTTGAAGCGTTTCTTCGGTGTTGACGGGGACCGTTCTTTATATCACCTTTGGTCCTTCTACTTCTCTGATTAAGCTGCAAGGGTGATTGCACAGATGTTATCGGTTTGCTATTGGTGGTAATGCTATAACCAAAAAAAATTGAAGACTAAAATAGCCTATCTGTATTGGTTTCATCACAGTTATATATATATATATATTATATATATATATATATATATATATATATATATATATATATATATATATATATATATATATATATATATATATATATATATATATATAGTATTCTATGTATATCAATATTCATATTCACATAACGGAATGTTTAAGACAGAAATATCTACAGAATGTGTGTCAGCTGAATGATATAAAACTTTTAGTACAGTTTCTTCAAATAGAGCAAACATCACTCTCCGAACAATTACACGTTTCACAGCCTACTTCAGATACCCGGAATAGGAAAGAATAGAATAGAATATGAAATTAAGAACAAAGCAAGGAACACAATGCACACAAAAGGCAGTTCCACCCTCCACCTAGAATTCTGATGTATTCATGAACTTCCCAGCAACCAAGAGATGCTTCCTTCAGACTATGCTATCACAAAGGCATGAGCATTCTTCCGTTTTATTCATATGCTAATTTCTTTGATGGTTCTCCGTTTGGATGAGGGTCTTCAGAGGTTATTGGGTTGGAGGGGGAGGACACATAAAATCAATTAATAATGACATCATAGTGAGAGAAAATTTCAAAAAAGAGTAACGAAGTGAGAGAGAGAGAGAGAGAGAGAGAGAGAGAGAGAGAGAGAGAGAGAGAGAGAAAGAAAGAATTTAAAAAACAAATATGTATTTCAAGTCAAAGTGGGCTAGAGAGATGATGTAAAACAAGAGAAATGAATTCAAAGAGAGAGAGAGAGAGAGAGAGAGAGAGAGAGAGAGAGAGAGAGAGAGAGAGATTCAAGCTTCCAAAGAGTTTGGTGTTCAGTTGAAAGAAGTTACAGAAGATAATGAAAAATATTAAAAGAAGAGAGTGGATTTTAAAAAAGAAAAAATGAATTGATAAATTAATAGATAAGAATATAAAATTACTAAAATACAATGTGAAATTTTAGGGTGGTAATACTCTGCAATCATTCGCTTGACGTTTTGAGGTACTGATTGCACACCTTAATGGTAACCGACTGCAACGGAGAGAACAATGCCTTGAACAATTAACTACGACAGAGGCTCTTCAGTAAGGTAAATAAATACCTAACAGGGAATAACAACAGTAGCTGAGATAATGCACCCCACTCAACCAGAAAATGATAGAAGAGAGCCATACATAACTCAGTTTTTGAACCAATCAAAAGTGCTTGACAGCAATGACTGACCTGTATTATGTTTGTTCCCATTGGGCTCAGTTGAAAGGTATTCCACCTTTTTGGGGTTTTGGGGATCGAGGGTGACAATATTTTTTTCCAAAAGGGCGTTCTAATTCTCTTAACTAGAAGCTCCTGTCTCAGGAAATAGAGAAATGTAATACCAAGGGTCACTGGCGTTCCTTAGGGCAGAGGTGAACTTGTCTGACTTATATAAATATATATATATATATATATATATATATATATATATATATATATATATATATATATGTATATATATATATATATATATATATATATATATATATATATGTGTGTGTGTGTGTGTGGGTGTGTGTGTGTGTGTGTGTGTGTTTGTGTGTGTA
>NC_061100.1:30903679-30921179 GCF_015104395.2 Macrobrachium nipponense
AGAAATAGTCATAACATTTCCACAGTATTTTTATAACGTTTTGTTTCCAGGAAAGAGAGAAGAGAGGAGAGAGATGAGAGAGGAGAGAAGAGAGAGAGAGAGAGATAGAGAAGAGAGAGAGAGGGAGCCGAATTAATATTTTCACCACCTCGGGGCTCAAGAAACTATGAGGCATTTCTCTAGAGCAACGGTTTACGACGCGTCCCTTAATCTGGATTATTCATCACTTAATGGATGCCATGTCATATTCTGCTGTTATTATCTTGTTATCGTAATTAGTGTTAGTAGTTGTAATACGGAATGTAAGTCATTTTAGATTAGGGAAGGCACTAAAGCATATTTCGTATTCGTAACATTTATCAGTTACTTAAAATAATAGAATATATTTTGATACGTCCCTAATACATTTACTAATTCAGTGTTCGTCTGTGCATTTACATTAATCAGTTTGTGTATATACGTAAGAATATGTATATATGTGTATGTATATATTTTTACCTTAGTTTCTTTTCATGTAGTTTTTTTTATTCTATTTTATCAACACCTTTTATATTTTATTCATAATTATGGCTAAATTGCTCAGGCTATTAAAAACATTATTTTTAACTGCTCCTGGTTATGGTAACCTGGTACTACCTCAGTACTTTAGCTAACCTGACTATCCCATTTGATGATAAACAGCTTCACGTGACTGGATATAACTCTACTTTCTATGTGAATATAGTGTGCTATAACTATTTTTTAATTACTTCTACATTTGGTGGTGAAAGTATGTATTATCTGGTATGTATATAAATTTTCCTGTGCCATCATTATACCAGAGAATATTGTTGGGAATTAGATATTCTTTCATCACCTGCTCAGTTCAACTCTCTTGTACTATAGGATGCTATTAAGCAGAATAAATCTGTATCAGGAAATAATCTTTTCGTTTTTTCATAAATAATCTTTTCGTAAAAGGAGTTATTTCTTGGCGATCAGGAATGATTTCTGTAGATTTAAACCAGAAAATGTACATCGAGTATTTTTCAACCGAATCTAGTCTGCATCCTCAACAATTTTACTGAGTTGCGTTTTACCAATATCGGACATGAAATAGAGGGAAAAAATACATTCATAATTACAAGATATACAAGGAGAAAATACATTTATAATGAAAAGAAGAATTATGATTATGGAAAATTTAAAACCAAAATCGCAGTTCATAATACATAAATCAGTAGATGCAATAAACTGGCCTTGGAGTAAGTTTCTGTCAGAAAATGGGAGCTGATAGGAACAGAGCATCCAGGTTTATAAATTTTTACATTTCATCAAGCTTATATATCCTGTCTATTCCCATATGTTAAAAAAAATCACTCCATAATCAAACTTTTAATGTTGTAAACGTCCAACAAATGAAGAAGGAACAACTTCAGACTAACTGTCATTATTATCGTTCGGTAAATGAAACCTTTTGTTCATATGGGACAAGCCCACTGGGGACCATTGACATGAAATTCAAGCATCCAAAGAAAATGGTCTTCGTTACGAAGATGTAAGATGGAATACCGTAAATAGAAGTACAGACAGATGATATACCAATTATTGAAGAAAGAAAAATAAGTTAATGAATAGAGCATATCTAAAATATTCGCCGATTATTTTCATTTCATTTACCTGAATAAATACATTTTTATTGATGTCAAAATTAATATTAATATTAATCTAAAATCTGCAAAATATATTTTTTTCTCATGGAAAAGAGAATTTCAAACGGATTCAGAACTGCCAGGCTAAAAATGACCATTTCTGACATAATGATTGACAAGTACAGCAAGATACTGAGAAATACTTCATTCACGCCTCAGCTCAGACCAATGTTCCATTCATATCGAAGGACAGAAGTCATCGATGAATGAGGATGAAGCTTTTTTGTGAAAGCTATCAAAATTAAATTCTACAGAGGTATAGTCATCGAGGAAAGCTGGGAATGGCAGTGAAAGGGAAATGCATCGTTTATCTGGAAAACTGAAAACTTAGAGGGAACTGAATATTTCACTGTTGTCCTTCGACCATGAATCTCTGTGGCTCTTAAAAATGGTATCCATGATTTTTTTAGATAGGGAGAGAGAGAGAGAGAGAGAGAGAGAGAGAGAGAGAGAGAGAGAGAGAGAGAGAGAGATCAAAATCACCACAAAAACGTGAATTTTTGTTATTTAACGTTAAAGTTATTGCCAATTCTTAAATGGTATATTGTTGAGAAAAGGTAAAATTACAAATGTTCCAAAGAAGTAATATTCATCGCCAAAGTCTGTTCAAAAAACAAAACGGTAATGTTTATATAACTGCCTCTCATGGTCTTTTTGCTCGACTTAAAAACAATGAGAACCAACTTGCCAGCCATAACCTTAGCCTAACGACGATAAAGGAAAACTGTATTTACCATTCCAGCTAGGAATGAATTCCGTGCACGCCTTTATAATTATGCACTGAATTGTCCTTTATGCTATCCACTTATTCCATTATTCTTCAGTGAAACTAAGATACCGGTTGAGAACTCTTAACATTAACTGGCTGTCTAGAGTGTATGGATTCACTTCACAGCGGAACGTTACTCTTAATTTTTTTAATAAGACATCAGTGACAAACTGATTTTATTTAAAAGCATTGATATAAATTCCTTGTTAATTATTTAAGAAGTTAATTTGTTCTCGTTAGGGAATGTTATCTGTGCGATGTGAGATCAAGCATTGTTATGAAATTCAGACTATTTTAGACAGATCACGAAAGATTTGAGTATAAAAGATGAACACTATTCATCTCCCTCCCTCCCTCTCTCTCTCTCTCTCTCTCTCTCTCTCTCTCTCTCTCTCTCTCTCTCTCTCTCTCTCTATTACCTGAACAAGAAAGAAACGGATTTTAACAGCCTTTCCATATGATTACAGATAATATGCAAGAATATATGCAGTAGTTCCAATGTCCCCTTTTGGGAATTTAGGAGGACAGCAGTATCGATTTTTGCATATCTATTAAAGGACTGAAAGTTTTTATTAATTTCAGTATTTAAATCAGTGATATGGTAAGAAAATTATTTCTGAACGTCCCATGATATAGCGAGAGTTAAGTCAATCAAACAGCTTTCTTCGCGATATGTGCATTTTTCAGTATAAATTTAGCCAGGTGAGGATAAGACAGATTATTATTAGTTAATTCAGTCAGATGCAAACTTTATCTTATGAAATTGAGGCTGTGTAACGATCTCCTACGAGTTAGTCTAGGAGTAGGAGAGGAGTCATTACACAACACCCACAGTCACTTTATATCAAACCAGAATATTAAGGAACGTAAATTAAATATAAAAGAAATGCTAGATATATATATAATTACACAAATAACACAAGTTACTAATAAATAACGGCAGTACAAATCATACAAATGAAATAAGAAAAACTTACGAATACTTAACAATTGTAAATAATTACTTCACAAACACTCTTCAAGTATGTAAAACAAATTAAATGTAGTTACCACCACAGATCAGCTGGAGAGGGGTTAAAGGTCCCGTAGTCTGGAAGCCAATGACATATGCTCTTATAAAGCCAAGGAGGTTAACAGAAAACGAGACTCAGCAAGGAGTCGAGACTGAAGGGACAGGTGGTAGCTTACTTAATGATTATAGAGTACAGAAAATTATTCCCCGGACATATGATTAATGCAAATCATATTCTACAAAATATAAACATAATCGTAACAGCTCCCCCGTGCTAAAAGGGGGCCGAGAGGTTTCACGATGATCATCCATTTATGATGGTAGGGAGGGATGCTTGAAGATGCCTAAACGCGAGACAATGCATCTGCTACTTTATTTTCTGCTCCAGGAATATGCTTTACTTTCACGTTGAATTCCTGGATAATGAAAGACCACCGGAGCAGTTTCTTGTTATGGAGCTTTCAAGGAAGGCCAGTGGAAAGTGGTCTGATAAGACTGTCACAGGAGTATTTCCATGCAGATATACGCCGAAATGTAGAAGTGCAGCTACAACAACATAGAGCTCTTGCTCTACAGTAGACCAACGCTGCTGAGTTTGGGAGAACTTCCTGGAAAAATATGAAACAGGAAGCAATGGGGATTCGTCAGATGGCTCTTCATCCTTTGACTGCAGAAGCACAGCACCAATACCTGTGTTGCAAGCATCAACAATGTTTCAAAATGTTTTTCCCAGCTGCATGTTGCAACAACCAAGTCGTCCAAGTAGGCATATACATCTTCAAGATCTCTTATCAACTCATTCATCACACGCTGGAAGGTTGCAGGTGCATTACACATGCCAAAGGGAAGAACGTTATACTGAAACAAGCCAAAAGGATTTCTCTAGCATTTTCAGTTAACTGAATCTGATAATATCCCTTTAAGAGGTCTATTTGAGTTAAATAATTGCAATTTCCTATATTGTCCAAGATATTTTGTATTCTAGGTAGTGGGTAAGAGTCCTTCTCTGTAACACTATTCACTCTTCTATAATCTGTGCACATCCTTACTTTCCCATTAGGTTTGGCAACTTAATTGCAAGGCGAAGCCCAAGGTGAGCAACTAGGGGAAGCTAATCCATTATTTAATAAATATTCAACTTCACTTTTCATTAACTGTAGTTTTTCACCCACAATACGATAGTACTGTTGTCGAATAGGAAAGGTATTAGGGAGAAGCTTTATATCATGTAAAACAATATTAGTTACCAGGAATATCTGAGCACTTTCATATTTACGCAACAGGCTCTGTAATTGTTTTCTCTGCTCACAAGTCACGTGTTCAAAATACTTATCCAAGGATGCAAGAATATCAGTTTGAAAAATCTGTCCATGAAGTATTCATGTCTAAGTGGCTATCTTTTTCATCGAAGTCTTCAGTACTTCCTCCACAAGGTTGCACACTTACTTCACAGGGTTGCACACTGCTATCAACTAACACTGGGGAAATGTTTAATTAGATTAACATGAACTAGCAGGGAAGCCTTCTTCCTGTCAGGAGTAGAGACAACATAATTAAGTTTATTTGTCACTTTTGATACCTTAAATGGTCCAGAGAACTAATGTTTTAATGGAGATCCCGGAATTGGAAAATATACTAGGTCCAACTAGGACATTGTCACCAACTGTAAACCTTCGCACCTTAGATTTTTTGTTATAATTTTCATTAATTTTCTCTTGTGAAACTTTCAGTTTATTGAAGGCAAATTTATTTATTGTCAAATTTGTCTTTCATGTTTGGCAAATACTTAGAAACTGTTACAGGAGTGACTACTTCAACCTCACCAGTTAAATTTTCTTTAACAACTCTTAGCACATCCCTAGCTTTTCTACCAAAAAGCATTTCAAACAGAGAAACTCCAAGGGATTCGTTTGGAACACTGCACATCACAAACATCAAGAGATCCAAGGTTTCATCCCAGTCTCTTGCAGATTCCAAGGCACATTTTCCAAGAAGGCTTTTCAATGTCTAATGTGCCCTTTCCAACACACCCTGAGACTGTGGATGATAAGCTGAAGAAAATGATTGTTTAATATGCAGCTCTTTCAAGACAGATTGGAATACTTCACTTTTCAAATTTGTTCCCCCATCACATTGTAAATCTTTAGGAAAACCTAAGACAATAAACACTTTAATTAGACTTTCTACAATCTTTTTGGCAGCTATATTAGGTAAAGGAATGGCAATTGGAAATCTTATGGTGGGACACATTACAGTCAGCATATACTGATTACCTTTACGGGTTTAGGGCAAAGGACCCACACAATCTTTAACAACTTTACTGAATGGTTCATATGGAATGGCAACAGTTTTTAATGGTGCAGGTGGTATCACCTCGTTGGGCTTTCCTGCTATCTGGCAGATATGACAACACTGTACAAAGCTTTTTACATAATTTTTCATTCCTGGCTAGTAGAAATTAAAAGAATCTCTTGATAAGTTTTACTTACCCCTAAATGAGAATCGGCACAATGAGCAATTTCAAGAATCTTACTTCTTAGTGAAAATGGAACTATAACCTGCTCACAGTTTGCCCAAGATTCTTTCGCCGACAATTTAGAAGGTCTAAACAAGCGCATCAGTATTCCCTTCTCGATGTAGTAGCAAAGGGAACTTTGTTGATTATCAGATTTCTGAACAGCCTTTTCATATAAATTACTCAAACTAAGTCCCCTTTTTCCCTGCTGTAATTTTAATTTCAAAATTATCTTTAGAAAGGTTTAACAGATTAGGTAAGTTTGAATGATTAATAGAAACATTAGGTACATTCTTAGGATGTTCATCAGTAGATTTCTTTGAGCGAGTTACTACACAAATTGAATCCTTAAGCTTAGTATCTTGTGACTCTTGTTTATCATATTTGCTCTCAGGATCATAAATTATCAAATTGCACATTACTTTACTACCCGCTAAATCATTACCGAGGGACATATCTACATTAACAGGAAATTCATTATCAGTGACAGCAACTTTTACAGTTTCATTAACATAAGGGTCAATCACGCTTTACTTCAGCAAGTGGCAATACTTTACGACTTTAAAAGTCTGAAACAACTACATGTTCGTTAGTAAATTTAAGATCGGGAACAAAACTTATGTATTATGGACTGAGCACCCCCTGTATCTCTTAGTATAGAATTCCTTTTGAATTGAGAAGGCCATGGCAAACAATTTCTTTGAAATAATTTATCTGATCAACAGCACAATGCAAACTAGTTTTCTTAACCACTGACTGGGATACCTTACTAGACTGATTGGCCACTTTGCAACCTGGTTTTGTACAATTTTTTGTGTGGCCAGGCTGGCCTTACCAGTAAGACCCCACAAGAGCTAACCTAATACCAGTTGCACCATCACCATCAGTATCTTTAAGACTTACTCAGGAATTTTAGGCTTACTCTTATGAATTAAGCTATGGTTATCAGCAAGATTTCCATGCTTTCATTAGATCTTTGAACCTCTCTCTCATGCTATATACATCGAAATAGGTGGTGGTAATCTCCGATGGAATTCTTCCAAGACTACTAGATTAACTAATTCATTGAATGTAGCGACTTTTTCATTCGCAAGCCATTTTTTTAAGTAACCTAAGCTTTTGATTAGCATATTCTGTAAATGTTTGAGTAGTAGTCTTAGTAGCATTCCGAAACAATTGTCTATAACCCTCGCTGGTGATAGCATAAGCGTCTAGAATATTCTGCTTTATAACCTTTTAACCTTCACCAATTAAATTTTATACAACTTTAATTGCCTTGGCACGTAATTGGGGTTTAATTAACCATAACCACTGATCTGCAGGCCATTCTAGAATTGTAGTAGCAATATCTTCAAAAGCTATGAAAAAAACTTTCAATGGCTTTCTCATCAACAAATAGAACAAGCTTTCTTGCTCTAGACAAGTCAAAATGAATGGGCCGAGAACTAGAAATATCAAACTCTTTACGGTGCTTTTCTGCAGCTATTTTAGCCTTTTTCCTCTTCCAAACCTCTTATTCACGTCCAACCTTTCTTAATTTCCAACCTCTGCTCTTTAATCTTATAATTCCAATTCAAGTCCAAGCTTCTGCTTTTCCTTCTAACCTCTTCCGAGAAAGATAATCCTCTTGTTCTTTGCTAACTTCCCTTAATCTTAACTGCATTCTAGCTAGCTCTAATTCTTTATCTACTTTACTATGTTTTGACCTCACGTTTAATTAACCTGTTCTTCAGTAAAAAACATCCTCATTAATATAGTAATCCAAAATAAAGTCTAGAATTTGACCTTTAAGCGCTGTGTGGCTCACTTCAATACTAAGCTGACTAGCAGGGACAGCAAATCCACCCCTCTTAGCTTGAGAAAGCAGAAAAAAGTTTTACCGGCAGGGTTTGCTACAATTCTGATTACATCAAAGGCATTTCGGAGATTATTCTCTAACGATACAAAATATCAGGAGTTTAGGAGTTAAGTCATTAAATTGCAAAAGCACGAACTAGTGCCAGGGTATACAAGCAATAGTTATGAGTAGTAAAGGAAATTGAATATATCAAAGTTGGTCGAATTCTAATCAGTGAAAAATTTATCAATGACACTGAAAAATCAACTAAGACTAATAGCAACATTGAAATTATTCTGACGAAAATTACATTTAGATACGTACGTTTAATAAAATTTGCATATGCGAGTAAGAGTATGAATGAAGCATTAAAGACGAAACAGCTCGTAAGAACAAATTTCAGACGCTTCGAAAGCGTTGTCATGTGAAAGACCATTGTGGGTGTACGGGAACAAACCACTAGTACAGACTAAACATCTACTTTAACGATAGTGACGTGGCTTAGGTGCTACAACAAACTTAGCTTTACAGTTTCCCCTCCCAATACAGTCACACAAGGAGCAAGGAAGTACACGAAGTGCCCTTTTCCTTTTAACTCTAAACTCGTCAATACTATCGGGGAGCAAGGTATTGCTAAGACACCAAACGGCATAAGTGACTGAGAACTTAATCTACCAAAGGGATTAGCAGTCAGACGAACACTTCAGGGAAGCTACACTCAAACTTCAACCGAAAATTATGGCAGTAGTTAACAATTGACAATACATTTAGTTTAAAAAAATTTATTTGAAAAATAATCAACAGATTAAAAAAAACCTTATCCTGATATTTGATACCGAAAAAGCAGTTTATTCTGCATACAGATGTGTGTGTGAAGTTAACATGATAAACACTTTTCGAATAAAACTAATAGTTACTTGAAAACAGCAACTCTTAATCTCGACAGCCCCCAAACAAATGTAACGATCTCCTATGAGTTAGTCTAGGAGAGGAGAGGAGTCATTACTCAAACACCCACAGTCACCTTTATATCAAACCAGAATATTAAGGACCGTAAAATTAAATATAAAAGAAATGCTATATATATATATATATATATATATATATATATATATATATATATATATATATATATATATATATATATTACACAAAATAACACAATGTTACTAATAAATAACGGCAGTACAAATCACACAACTGAAATAAGAAAAACTTACAAATACTTAACAACTGTAAATAATTACTTCACAAACACTTTTCAAGTATGTAAAACAAACTAAATGTAGTTACCACCACAGATCAGCTGGAGAGGGTTAAAGGTCCCGTAGTCCTGAAACCCAATGACATATTGCTCTAATAAAACCAAGGAGGTTAACAGAAAACGAGACTCGCAAGGAGTCTCGAGACTGAAGGGACAGGGGGTAGCATACTTTTAATGATTATAGAGTACAGAAAATTATTCCCCGGACATATGATTAATGCAAATCATATTCTACAAAATATAAACATAATCGTAACAGGCTGCCAAGCCAAGCACTGTGGCACCAGAGACCATTCAGCGCTTAAGCAGTGGAAAAGGGGGGCTGGAGTGGTAGGACAGCAGGATAAAATAAAGGAGATGACGTGCAGTGATTTAAAGGTGGAAATGTTATATGACCTCACAGTGGCAATAAGAAGTAATAGTTAGAGAGGATGGACAGGAAAAATTGAAGACAGGATGGGTTAATGGAGTTAAAGGAAAGACTTTGGTATAGTTTATGGGCTGAAGGGACGGTGCAAACACCTTTTAAAGTAATGCTTGCAGTGCACCACGTGAGGTGTACTGACGGTGCTATCCCTTTACGTGGTAGAATATTATCTTTCGTTTGAATACTTGCGTTAGACCTGACTAACTTTTCATTTATCTAGTCCATTTTCGATCCTACAATATGAGGTAAATAATATCCATACATTTGACACAATCAAAATTTTTTTCAAGAATGAGGATAAAAGAGAAAGAAAATAGAAAAACTGGCAGAAACTTAAGTCAAGAAAAAATTTCCGCTTTGCTGACACATGGCCAAAACTTCCTGGAGTCGAACGTGTTTTGTATAATCCCTTGGGACCTCCTCTCTTCTCTCTCTCTCTCTCTCTCTCTCTCTGCCAAGGAAAAAATACAAAAAAATGTTTTCTTGCCTGAGTTTTGTATTTGTTACAATACGGAGGATAAAAAAGATGGCGTCTCCTGCGAGTGAGTTAGAATGTTACAAGGAATTTATATTTCATTAATATCAAGCACGAAGTAGAATTCATATAACATGGAAAATAATTTATACAAAAATGGTTCTAATTTTATTCGACTTCCATTATGACTTTGCGGACTGAGAAATATTTTTTTACTTCAGCAATAAGACCAATCCTGTAAACGACATAAACAGTTAATTTGGAAACAAAATTATTATTATTTTGTAATGTCACTTCTCTCGATTTCTAGGGGTATTTCAAAGCGAAGAATAGGTTTAAAGACTAAAAGGTTCTGGACGAATTATGCGTATGAGAAGGTATTCGAAGCGCCCCTTGATTCATATATATATATATATATATATATATATATATATATATATAGTATATATATATATATATATATCTAATATTGAATTCCAACGTTTTAAATTCCTTTTCTGGACCGTCTTTCAGCAAGAAAAAGTCAATGTACATTATAAATACTAAATTCAAATGTCTATAAAATTGGCTTTCCTAAAGTGTTTTGCAATCAGGTGACCACCAAGATTCTTCAAATGGGATTCCACTGTCTCCAGACTTTCCGAGTGTTATTTGCTCGAGAGATTATGCAGATGTCTGTAAAGTATCCGACAGACATCATGGTTAGACTCGGTTTGAACAACTTGAGAATAGTTTTGCGAGCTGAGCGCATGGAACGAAGATAAATAATTAATGATCTCGCGAGCAAAGTGTTAGACTCCGATCATACGACCAGATGAATCTTAGTGTATTAAAGTATCTATATTAAATATATTACGATAGAGAAAATAATTGAAATCTATGATAGCTATGAAGAACAATTTCGTGGTGGAATAAAGAGCATATGAATTATTAGAACCTTGTGAAAATTACAAGCTTTTATTGATAGCAAAGAAAATTAAAAACATCCGATAAATATGAAATGTACTTTCGTGAGGGAATAGAGTCCTTAGGTGTCTTCAGAACCTCGTGAAAGAAAGATAAATGTTCTCTCTCCACTAGCAAGTGGAGAGAGAACAATTAGAACATTGATTTCGGCAGTACTTGTCATGATGACTGATTGTGAAAAGCATTGATAATGGATTATGCAAAATGTTAATGGCACTGGATTGGAAGGACAGCATATGTTGTAGTAAATTTTTACTCTTGAAGGAAGAAGATACTTTTGAATAATTCCTGAGTTGGAGAAAGAAATGCACTGTTAAGTATAGGTACTTATATCTAAAAATAAAGCTCTGTCTAAATATCTACGTAAAATAAGTTAGAATGTGACATTCAACCTCATATTATACGTAAGTGCATAATCAGCCAATACTGTTAAAGGCATTGATTGCTTGTAAGTCAATATTTCGATCCATTTTACTGAATCAAGAATCACATCATGTAGATAAATTATTACCAAAAATTTCAACATTAACACCAAATCAAAATTTAGATCTATTTACTGAATAAAGAATTATATCATGTAGTTGCATAATCAGTCACAATTTTAGCTATCTCTCTCTCTCTCTCTCTCTCTCTCTCTCTCTCGCTCTCGTTTCATCTCTCGTCTCTCTTCTCTCAAATCTTTTCTCTCTCTCTTTCGCACGAAATGCCACTTGAAGTGCAATTCTCTCTCTCTCCCTCTCTCTCTCTCTCTCTCTCTCTCTCTCTCTCTGATCTTCCGGGTTGAAACACCAAGTAAATTTACTGTCGAATGTCATCTCTCCCTCTACTCTTTGAAACACATCATTGAAAATTACTGTTTCGAAATGTCAATCCCTCTTCCTCCCTTCCCCCCTCTCTCTCCTCTTCCTCCCTCCGTTCTCGTCTTACTTCACGTCCCCTCATCTCCTTCCTCTTCTTCTCCCCTCTTTGAAACACATTGTAAGAAAAATAACCGTAGAAATGTCATCTCTCTCTCTCTCTCTCATCCTTTTGTTTGTTTCTCTTCCCACGACTATGCCACCTGAAGTTGACTCTCTCTCTCTCTCTCTCTCTCTCTCTCTCGTCTCTCTCCCTCTCTGCTCTCTCTGGTCATCTAACGAATATGCGACGTTGTATCCTTAACGATTCGCTGATGCTTCAGTTTTCTGGCTTTGCCCCTGCAGTAAAATTGGCTTTGGAGAAGTGGGATAATATCACGGGTTTGGCCTTGTTCCTTGGCGAGAGGGGGGGGGGGGGGTGGGGGAGGTTACCAGAGGTTAGGATCCACTTGGTGAGGTTTGTGGTGGGGGAGGGGCGGTGGGAGGTTGCACTGCAGCACCTAATTCTCTCGATTCTTGATAATGCATTATCGATAAGGACTGACGTCGTTTTGTAAGAGAGAGAGAGAGAGAGAGAGAGAGAGAGAGAGAGAGAGAGAGAGAGATTCTTGGAGTCTGAGAAGAAAAATAAAAAGTTCGTTTGACTGAATGACTGGTTCTTTCGATGTGTATTCTTATGATTTTTTATTTTGGGAGGGGGGGGTGTAGGGGGCTAGGGGAATGGGTGACCACTACCACAGAAATCTTCATAATATAAATATCATGCTTCGTGATTTTAACAATTAATGAAAATTATACAAAAATAATTGTTCTGCAGAGAGTAGAATAAACTCATATTCTTCTTTTGAATAAAAATTGCTTTCATTGTTCAGAAACAAAACATGATCATTCATTTAAAGTTATTATTATTATTATTATTATTATTATTATTATTATTATTATTATTATTATTATTATTATTATATTCAGAAGATGAACCCTATTCATATGGAACAAGCCAACCACAGATGATAATAAGAAATATAAAAGGAAGAGATCAGTTATTAGAGGAAAATATAAACAAAGAGCTAGGTAGATATATATTATATATATATATATATATATATATATATATATATATATATATATATATACACAAACACACACACACACACACACACACACACACATATATATATATATATATATACTATATATATATATATATATATATATACTATATATATATATATATATATATATATATATATATATATATATATTAATTATTGAAGTGTAGGTGTAATGTTTTAGGGCAGTAATACATTACATTATTTGCTTTATTTAAAACCTTTTTTTCAAAAAAACGTTATTAGAAATGATAACTTGCTGTCATTGGATTCAGATCTGATTACAATAACTTTGATACCGAAATAGTTATCAGTGATCTCTGTAATTTGACTTGACAATGATAACAGTTATGTGCTTTTTCTAAGAAAACACAAAGTTAGATGAACAAAACTAAACTATAAAAACTCCATATTATTTTCTTCTCTCGTGTAACTCTTTGTAACCTCCATGAATCTTGCTGAATTTCAAAACATTTCAAAACCTGCCCAAGTTTATATTTGATGTAGAATGAGCATGAAAACCAAAGTTAATCAGAATACTGGGTTAAGGGTTAAAGAGAATGTCCTACAAGTTAAGCGATACTGGAAGACGGGCTGGAATAAAGATAGATGCACTCTCTCTCTCTCTCTCTCTCTCTCTCTCTCTCTCTCTCATCCAGTTTTGTGATAGATGGGCCTCGGACATGGTCCGAGGGACACGGAGGTATTCCAGAATCAGTAGCATGAATAATTCTTCATCGCTCTAATCTAATCGATGATGTGTAAGTCCTTGAAAAGTAGATAGTCGTGTTGTGTTTCCTCTGTAGCTTCTCGCTTTCTACGGAACTCTGTCCACGCCTGACCCCAGCGTACGTCCTGCTCGTTCTCCTGTCCTCCAACTACTGGCTTGGAGTTGTGTATAACGCTATTATTTATATGCGTAGTGAACCTTTTACTCGATCCCTTTTCTACTGTTATTCTGCGTGCCATGTTTTGTATAGTGCTTGTATTGTGTGATGAACGGTACTGCTGGATTATGAAATTTTAACTGTCGTTCGTTTCTGGTTTTTTAACCATCTTTATTATGGCAAATAATGAATAAAAACCAGCTGAAAAGCAGTGCATATAAATGTTAAATAAATCTATGTTAGTTTTGTTATGACGTAATTCAGACAAACGTCTTTATAGGAAAGTACGATTATTATTATTATTATTATTATTATTATTATTATTATTAGTCAGAAGATGAAACCCATTCATATGGAACAAGCCCACCACAGGGGTGATTGACATGGAATTCCAGCTTCCTATTATGGTGTTCATTAGGAAGAAGAGGAGGTAAAAGGAAATACAGAAAGAAGAGATCTCACTTTAAAAAAAAAAAAATAATAAAAACAAAATTATAAAGGTCTAAAAATGCATTAAATCACACAACATCTTCTCTTGAACTTCGGAAGTTATATCAAGAACTTTCTTTCAATCTCCAAGAGAGATTGAAAAGTCAAGGGCGTTTACAGCAATCGAGAAATAAAAATAAGAACAAAGAGACATCATTAATGGCCTTTAAAAATTGAGACGATTCCAAATTCCCGGCGTCCGCAATTTCGAGAAATTCCCATTCTCTTAAATCTGGGGATTTTGGAACAGAGGGACTCGAGACGCAATTAGGAATCGCCGATGACTTAATGGAGTATTCATGACTCCCCTGTAATAATGAATGCGACACATTTACATAGATTTTTTTTTATTCTTCCTTCGCTTGACCTTTCTTTCATTTCATGGAGCTTTCGCAACTGTGGGTATTATTATGTTTTATTTGATGTTACCAGGTATGCGTAGTTCATACTTTCATCTAAGTCTACGCGTAGATCATTCTTTCATCTAAGCAGTTTTTATTGTAATATTTCATTTTTAGATCATTTGCTCAGGTGGGTAATACAATAAATCTTCCATAGCTAATTTTATTAAGCAATTATAAATGAAAATATAAGAATTTGATACGTTTTCTGATCGATATTTTTCTGGCAAATGAAGCATATAAAAAAGCTTATCATTATTTGCTGTAATAAAAGCTTAATAACTTAAAATGAAAGCTTCTAACCTCAACCCAAAACAGAATCATTAGACTCAGTCGTCGCAAAGCATCCTCTAGATTTAATAAAGCCAAAGATTAATTAGAAAAATAGAATTTTTACTCCCAAAAAAGTGTCATGCTCCATGTCCCTTCACGAGAGACGAGCTTATTGGCTATGACACAGACGGCTGAGTTATGAAGCCTTCATCATTTCCATAATCAATAGTCAGCACGTGTTCCTGTTCGACTTATTACTTGTTGGAATAGAAACTATTAAAGTTTGCTTTTTTGAGATCGTGATCTGATGCGCTCCAATGAGCAGGCGATGACATAATATGAAAGTTTCTCGCAGGTTGGTGATTTAAAATTGGGTGGGTTTCATTTTTAATACTAGTGATAGGAATTGTGTGTGTGTGTGTATATATATATATATATATATATATATATATATATATATATATATATATATATATATGTAGGTATATGCGTGTGTGTGTGTGTATGTATGTATAACTGAATTAAGAAAGTTTGGAACCAACGTGATAAATACATAAATAAATGTATAAGTGTTTCACTTTCCTTCGTGGCTTATACCTTTATATATATTTGTATACACACACGCACACACACACACACACACACACACACACACATATATATATATATATATATATATATATATATATATATATACTAATATATATATATATCAAGAGGTACTTTCAGTTATATTCTGCCTTTGTAAATTAAAAGTATACTTTGAATGACTGAAAAACTATTTTCAGTCATCAAATGTATATAATATCAATTAATGACTTATTTTTCCGATACTATTTTATCTGAATAATATTTATAATAAACCTGAGTCCTTATGTTGCATATTGCAATTGTATATTACAATTACCTTTATAAAATAAATAGTCCTTTTTACGATGAACAATGTCTACGTAAAGACTTTTTAATGAAGAAAAGTCTAACATTACTCAGACTGTATCTCCATAATTATTTCCACAATGATAGCATCAGAAAGAACAGAAAAATACCCGTAATCATGAAACCTCCATGAAATGAAAGAACCGTCAAGCGAAATAGACAAAAAAAATAAATTATGCAAATGTGTCGCATTCCCCATTACAGGGGAGTCATGAATACTCTATCAAGTCGTCGGCTCTTTCTAATTACATCTCGAGTTCCTCTGTTCCGAAATCCCACGATTTAAGAGAAGGAGAATTTCTCGAAATCTAGGCGACAGAATTTTGGGAACGTCTCATTTTTAAAGGCCATTAATGACTTCTTCTCTGATTTTGTGTCTGCTTTTGCTTTTTTTCTCGATGGCTGCCAGTTCCCCCGGCTTTGTAAAATCATTTGGAAACTGTAAAAAAAGAAAAGAAAAAAAAAAAAAAAAGAAAAAAGGTCCTATATAACTTCGAAAGTTCAGAGAGATACAATGCATGACTCAATGAATAGTATTGACCTTCCATTTTAATAGATTTCGGGTATTATTCATTGAATAATTCATTTATTATTTTGTATTCTTTCTGTATGTCCTTTTACCTCCAGTTACTTTTTCCTAGGAAGCACTATATTTGGAAGATTGAACTTCAGGTCAGAGGCCCATTTAGGGTTGTTCCATATGAATAGGGTTCATCTTCTTGAATAATAATAATAAATAATAATAATAATAATAATAATAATAATATAATAATAATAATAATAATAATAATAATAATAATAATAATATATGCAGAGACTCAAGGCGATACTCAAGTCAAAACTCAACGCCGGAAATATGATAAAAGCCATAAACACATGGGCAGTGCCAGTAATCAGATACAGCGCAGGAATAGTGGAATGGACGAAGACATAACTCCGCAGCATAGATCAGAAAACCAGGAAACATATGACAATACACAAAGCACTACACCCAAGAGCAAATACGGGACAGACTATACATAACACGAAAGAAAGGAGGGAGAGGACTACTAAGTATAGAGGACTGCGCAACATCGAGAACAGAGCACTGGGGCAAATATCTGAAAACCAGTGTAGACGAGTGGCTAAAGAGTGCATGGGGAAGAAGGAAGGATAATAAAGTAGACGAACCCCCCAGAAATATACAGAGACAGGAGAATGACACACAGAACAGAGGACTGGCACAACAAACCAATGCACGGACAATACATGAGACAGACTAAAGAACTAGCCAGCGATGACACATGGCAATGGCTATAGAGGGGAGAGCTAAAGAAGGAAACTGAAGGAATGACAACAGCTGCACAAGATCAGGCCCTAAGAACCAGATATGTTCAAAGAACGATAGACGGAAATAACACTCTCCATATGTAGGAAGTGCAATACGAAAATGAAACCATAAACCACATAGCAAGCGAATGCCCGGCACTTGCACAGAACCAGTACAAAAAGAGGCATGATTCAGTGGCAAAAGCCCTCCACTAGAGCCTGTGCAAGAAACATCAGCTACCTTGCAGTAATAAGTGGTACGAGCACCAACCTGAGGAACTGAT
>NC_061100.1:30926179-30928679 GCF_015104395.2 Macrobrachium nipponense
AATAATAATAATAATAATAATAATAATAATAATAATAATAATAATAATAATAATAATAATAATAATAATAATAACAATATCAATAAAAATAATTAACAAGGATAAGGGGAACGGAACAGATTCCCGAAAGCTATCCCTATACCTTTAAATTTAAATATATGTACATTTACATAACTGGATTTGTTTCTCCATCTCAGTAATAATAATAATAATAATAATAATAATAATAATAATAATAATAATAATAATAATAATAATAATAATAATAATAATAATAATAATAATAATAATAATGTGTGCGCCGTGGAGGAGTGGGTTAGGACGTCAAGAGACTTAAGTCAAGTTAAGCAACATTGGGGCTGGTCAGTCGTTGGATGGGTGACCGCTCTCCTCGGCGTTGATTCCTTGGGAAAGGATCTTTACCATAATTTCCTCAGTCTACTCAGCTGTAAATGAGTACCTATCCCTGATGGGGTAGGGTCCAGCTATGGGTTAAATAGGCAAAACCTCAGGCAATGAATGGAAAAAAGTGTGAAGGAATAAACGACAACGACGTAAATGGAACCTCTGGCAACAGAGGAGCTTCTCGTCCGGCAACCAGGTATTCAACCCAATTGAAGGGGAAGACGGTCCAGGTACTTGGAGGTCGTCATCCAGCAACTGATCACCACAACGACAGTAATCAACAGCCTGAGATTGGAGCTATAAGAGGGAAAAAGGAAGAAGTAACCCGACGGAGAGAGGATATAGAAGAAGATTGGTCAACATCTGGAATGAGAGGAATAACACCCCCCAAACAGAGCAGAGGCTGGCAGACCAAGTAAGGGAACATAAAGAAAAAGAACTGGCTCTCCCCAACAGAAAGAGAAGAACTGGAAAGGGAAATGTCACACGACAACGAATTACACGAAGACGAACTGAGAGGACGATGCCACAGAAGACGACAGGGAGGATGAGGTATCAAACAACGACACACGAAGAAACACCGACGAAGTAACCGAAAGGACGGAATGGGTAGAAAAGATAGACAATGGATGGAGCCAGATACAGAGAAGAACAAAGATATTCCTTCCATGAAAGCCTACAACACCAAGAAATTAAGGGAGAAAACAAGTGAGGTCAATGAAATAATGGGCATGATACAAACAACCAGTATCACAGAAAAGGCGCCTGGAAAAGCAAATCATGGTGATGAGATCTGACTTGAGTAAACTGAAAGAGATGGCAGAAAAAAGGCTAAGAAGCAAGAAAACTAGGAGGAGGAACTCAACACAATAGAAGATGTAAAACAGAGGCTTAAGGCCAAAAGCACATAAGATCCAACGGTACATGACAGGAATAAGGGATACCAACAGAACAAACTATTCGGAACCAAACCAGAAAAGACTATACAGCCAACTAAGAGGGGAAGACAACCACCCAGAAATTCCTGAAGCCGAACCAAGTAAGAGAAAACATATGGAGCAATCCGGTATCACACAACAAACATGCAACATGGCTCCAGGAAGTCAAGGGAGAAGAAACAGGGAGAATAAAACAAATATTGACAGAGATCACGACAGACACTAACTAAGGAAGATGCCAAACAGGTCCCGATGAAGTCCATGGATACTGGCTCAAAAACTTCAAGGCCCTACACCCACGAATAGCAGAACAACTCCAGCATTGTATCTCAAATCACCAACCACCCAAATGGATGACCACAGGAAGAACATCCTTAGTACAAAAAGACAAGAGTAAGGGAAATATAGCCAGTAACTACAGGCCTATCACCTGCCTACCAATAATGTGGAAGTTACTAACAGGTATCATCAGTGAAAGGCTATACAACTACCTGAGGAGGGAGGAACACCATCCCCCACCAACAGAAAGGCTGCAGAAGGAAGTGTAGGGGCACAAAAGACCAGCTCCTGATAGACAAAATGGTAATGAAGAACAGTAGGAGAAGGAAAACCAACCTAAGCATGGCATGGATAGACTATAAGAAAGCCTTCGACATGATACCACACACATGGCTAATAGAATGCCTGAAAATATATGGGGCAGAGGAAAACACCATCAGCTTCCTCAAAAATACAATTGCGCAACTGGAATACAATACTTATAAGCTCTGGAATAAGACTAGCAGAGGTTAACATAGGAGAGGGATCTTCCAGGGCGACTCACTGTCCCCACTACTCTTCAGTAGTAGCCATGATTCCCATGACAAAAGTACTACAGAAGATGGATGCCGGGCCTACCAACTCAAGAAACGAGGCAACAGAATCAACCATCTGATGTTCATGGACGACATCAAGCTGTATGGTAAGAGCATCAAGGAAATAGATACCCTAATCCAGACTGTAAGGATTGTATCTGGGGACATCAGGATGGAGTTTGGAATAGAAAAATGCGCCTTAGTCAACATACAAAAAGGCAAAGTAACGAGAACTGAAGGGATAAAGCTACCAGATGGGAGCAACATCAAACACATAGATGAGACAGGATACAAATACCTGGG
>NC_061100.1:30938679-30958679 GCF_015104395.2 Macrobrachium nipponense
GTAAGGCTCTTAAGAATAGGTTGCTAGCTACACCTATCTTGATAGTAATATCGTAATAGCTAAAGTAGTGAATGTATGAAAGTGAGAACGTTTGGTTCTGTATATGGTAAATTTGTATTCTGTCGTGTCTCTGATTATTAAAACATCAAGAAAAAGATTTTGTTGTCTGTTTTCCCATTCAACTTTAAATTTGATGCTGGGCACTAATGCGTTTAATTTTGAGAGGAATTCATTAAAATTACCCCACCTATCATCCCAAAATGTTAGGATATCATCCACGTATCTCATCCACAACATGTTTTTGGGTTTTATTGCATTTATTACTGTAGTTTCAAAGTATTCCATGTACAGATTGGCTAAAACACGACTTAAAGGACTACCCATACTACACCCGACCAACAAAAGACATCTCCCAAGGACTCTGGGGTCTATGAGATCCCATGCCAGGACTGTGACCAATCTTACATCGGATTTACAGGTAAATCACTTCCCCAGAGATTAATACAACACAAACGGTCAGTTAGGTATGGACAACAGAACTCGGCTATTTTCAACCATATAAATGAACATAACCATAGAATAAACTGGAATTTGTCACATGTAATTTATAGCAGCAACTGCCGGTACAAGAGTCAAATGATGGAATCGGCCTCAATAAAAGAGAAGCAGGTAATGAACATCTCAAAAGGCGCGTGGATTTCAGATGTCGTCGACGAAGTTTTCATTCAACCAACGCTTAAGAAGATTGAAGGAAGATTGTCAGCGGGGGTGGGGGGGGACCTAAATTGGCTACTTGTGGACGGATCTCTTGTATCAATACCACCTTTTCTGTAAACTTTTCTCATTCATATACTGAAGAGAGAGACAGCAGTCTCTGAAGTAAGTACTTCTCTCTCAACATTTTAGTGTTTTTATGGGCTCCTTTTATTAGATGGAATTCTGTTGTTACAGAACATTTTTACCTGTCATATATATATATATATATATATATATATATATATATATATATATATATATATATATATATATATATACATATATATATATATATATATATATATATATATATATATATATATATATATATCTCCTTATTGAAAAAAGGCCATTCACATATCATCTGAAAGCAAAAACATAAAAAAATCGGAAATAGAAAAAAACAAGTATATTCCATTATTTAAAAAGAAAAAACAGAAAAAAACATTAGGGCATCATTAGAAATCACGAATTGCCTGCACCCCTCAGCTACACGATCCAGTTAACAAACGATATCAGATTCTATTGCCTCCCAGGATAAGGAGCAAAATTGCTAAATTGCCTCTCGGAGGGATTTTTGAAACTCGTTGTATTATTGGAAATGTCTATTCTTCAGTTGAGTAATTGTCTATCATTTTCTTGAATTTATTAGCGCTGCATATTTATGGCAGCGATGTGGTTTGTTTAGGCTTAGCCGAAATATTTTATCAATTCGTCTCCTCTGTATAGTTTATTTGGTCGAGGATAGATGAGAAATGTTTTAAAGAAATATACGTTTTTTATGTATTTCTCTGTAAATTTATTTTTATATATAAATGTCCTTATGAACACATAAAACAGCTGTAGGTGCTGATAAGAGACTCTCTCTCTCTCTCTCTCTCTCTCTCTCTCTCTCTCTCTCTCTCTCTCTCTCTTTCTCGCTACAAATACAGACAACGAAATATTATATATATATATATATATATATATATATATATATAATATATATATATATATATATATATATATATATATATATATATATATATATATAATACACACACACACACACACAAATATATATATATATATATATATATATATATATATATATATATATATATATATATATATATATATATATATATATATATATATCTATATATATCTATATATATATATATATATATATATATATATATATATATATATATATATATATCTATATATATATATATATATATATAGATAGATATATATATATATATATATATATATATATATATATATATATATATATATATAGATAGATATATATATATATATATATATATATATATATATATATATATATATATATATATATATATATATATATATATATATATATATATATATATATATATATATATATATATATATATAGTATATATATATCTTCGGTAAAAAGAGGGAATGCTTAATTCTGATACACTGTCCATAGCATTTCAAGTCGAACGTTGAAATCAGATAATAGTGAAAACTTAAGGTTCAATGGTAACTTGGAGACGGGCAGATGGAAAATGAAATTTTAGAAAGGAAATTCTGTATATTTTCTACAGCAGATTTTCGTTCACTGCAGACAATTACGGGATCCGTTTACGTCCAAACTTTCTAATGTGGATTCTTGCCCTTCAACGTTTATAGCTTTTTTTTCTTTTCTTAGATTAAGATTCCAGAAAAGATACCATATATGATACTCACACTTCTTGGATTTTGATTTTTGAAGCTTCTACGGCAGAGGTTCATAACCTGTGGGTGCATCAACAATTTCCAAGGCAGGCGCGACAACTAGAGATAATTTAAGAAATCTCTAATCATATTCCTCATTCTCTTAACAAGAGAGAGGCACTAATTCTGAAGTTTATGAAAAAATGGACAAGTATCGCCTTGTAACGGTCGTTTCCTATAGTCTACACGCTAGCTAGACCTGTTGTGCTTACCATATTTCGTAATTATTTACCTCCTTCCCTAGCCATCGAAACCCCTTCTCTTTCTCTTATGTTTGTAATTTTATTTGTATTTAAATCTGGGATGGAATTTTACTCATAGATGCAAATTGGCCGTGGAGGCAAGGACTGACTCTAAGAAGGGGGCGTGGTAATAAAAAGGTTAAGAACCATTGTGCTACGGAGATGATGGTCAATGGAATTATAGACGACCCAATAATGTTAACTAAAAGCATCTTATCACTTCAAAGAAAACCGCAGCGGCTAGCACAAAAATCAATTTATGGTTTGAAAACACAAATCCTTTAATCGTAATAACAGTAATTCCACAAAACTGATGAACAAACACTAATCACACAACATACTTGGTAGAAAGGCAGTTTATAGCAAGTGCACGGAACTAGTCATTCCACAAAACTTATAAATCAAACAGAATTACACAACATACGTAGTTGACAAGCAGTTTAACAAAAACACAAACCACTGCAACAAGTGTAATTCAAAGATTAATCCTAGAAGACAAATTCTTCCGTCCTATTTTTTAAGATTTATGGCGAACGAGACAAAGAATCTCTGGGATTAAGCATCAGCTAGGTCCAATTCATTTCGTACCACGACGCTAATTCGCGATAAACGTGAAATATAGCTTCTCAGTTTGTATGCATCTTCTCATTAGCGCTGAAACTAACGGGCCGTATATATTCTTTACAAAGATGTATCATTCTTTTCAACGATGAATTGCCCGTGGTCTCTTTTCGAAAGGATTTCAGCTTTTATTCCTTTGGAATGGAATGGAATGTAAAATTTTGCTCTATGATTCCAAAAAAAGATGGAAAAGATAGAATATGAAAGGGGATACAGTAAAGAGAATGAAAGGGATTCCAGCTTGGTGGTCTAATGGACGCTGCAAAGAACCTTAAATAATGCAAATAATGCATACATTGCACCGCGTCAGGTGTACTGACGGCACAGCTACCGCCCCTGAGGAAGTATATAAAAGCATCATACGCTGATTTATATTGCATTAAAGTGAATCATTTATTCCATCTATAACTTATATACTTCAGATAAAATTCCACTTAAATACTTGTCTGTACAAATGAGCTTTACAGAGATGACTGCATAAATAGTCACGCCTTTATGAAATATAATTCAACATTCATTAAAAACTGTTCTTTTTTCAGTTTTAATCAGCTACTAAATATGAAATAATTATGAACTAAATATGTAATTTTCTAAATTTTAAGACTCACTAAAGATGGGATAACTCCTTTTTTAAAATGTAGTTGTTCCTCTAAAGAAAGTATACAATCGATAACTACATTATTTGTATTGCTCTATACATCAAGTCATTTGGGCACCCAGTACAAGAACAGTCTGCTAGCAATTAGAACAGTACTTTGGAGACCCATAGATCAAGTCTTATGAAGATGTAGGGATATCTTTTAATTAATTGTTTTTTCATGTCAAGGTGTACTAGTTCTTTCTAACAAGGACATGATATGAATAAGAAAATGCTATATATATATGTATATATATGACTGGTAAAAATGTTCAGTTACAACAGAATTCCATCTAACAAACTTATATTCTCTTGCGGTGGCGGGGTGGGCTAAGGCTTCACTGCCGGTCTTGGAATTGAAGATGTCGAAGGATTGGTGCCGCCGGCTGGCAATTCAATTATCACCTAAAAAATTCCCCTTCAGTTAAACATATATGAAAATATATTAATTCCGAGGTAGAGCGAATTAGACATTAAAGGACATTTGTAGCTCGATATATGTATATGAATCAAGGTAATATGATATGACTTATATATATATATATATATATAATATATATATATATATATATATATATATATATATATATATATATATATGTGTTATTCAAAATAATTCAAAAGTTCCTCTCCTTGCAATGAAATAATAATTCGAATACATTATGAAATTGGAATGTGGAATAGCTGGTAATCCAGCTCATCAAACATCTGATTGCTATTCAGGCGAGAGTTCCAGAAGTCTGGAATTGGCTAAAGTTTGGAGACCTTGCATTATTGGTATTGTCAGTCTAAAATAATAGAATGGAAAATGGAAATACAGAACTAAATCACTAGAAAATTTGATGGTCTTTTTGCTAGTTTAAACATAAAAATTATATTATTTTTTTTTTGCTCTATCACAGTCCTCCAATTCGACTGGGTGGTATTTATAGTGTGGGGTTCCTGGTTGCATCCTGCCTCCTTAGGAGTCCATCACTTTTCTTACTATGTGCGCCGGTTTCTAGGATCACACTCTTCTGCATGAGTCCTGGAGCTACTTCAGCACGTCTAGTTTTTTCTAGATTCCTATGATCATGTACGATTTCCATTGGCATATCCCATATCCTTCTTATTTCTATTTTCAGATCTTGATACTTATCCCTTTTTTCCCTCTCTCTCTTCAACTCTGGTGTCCCATGGTATTGCTACACCAATGAGTGATACTTTCTTCTTGACTTTTTGTCAATCAACGTCACGTCTGGTCTATTTGCCACGTATCACCCTATCCGTTCTGATACCATAGTCCCAGAGGATCTTTGCCTGATCGTTTTCTATCACTCCCTCAGGTTGGTGCTCGTACAACTTATTACTGCAAGGTCGCTGATGTTTCCTGCACAGGCTCCAGTGGAGGGCTTTTGCCACTGAATCATGCCTCTTTTTGTACTGGTTCTGTGCAAGTGCCGGGCATTCGCTTGCTATGTGGTTTATGGTTTCATTTTTCGTATTGCACTTCCTACATATGGTTGAGATGTTATTTCCGTCTATCGTTCTTTGAACATATCTGGTTCTTATGGCCTGATCTTGTGCTGCTGTTATCAGTCCTTCAGTTTCTTTCTTTAGCTCTCCCCTCTGTAGCCATTGCCATGTGTCATCGCTGGCTAGTTCTTTTTAGTCTGTCTCATGTATTGTCCGTACATTGGTTTGTTGTGCCAATCCTTCTGTTCTGTCTGTCATTCTCCTGTCTCTGTATATTTCTGGGTCTTCGTCTACTTTTATTAGTCCTTCTTCCATGCACTCTTTAACCACTCGTCTTTACTGATTTTTCAGATATTGCCCCAGTGCTCTATTCTCGATGTTGACGCAGTCCTCTATACTTAGTAGTCCTCTCCTTAATTCCTTTCGTGTTATGTATAGTCTGTCCGTATTTGCTCTTGGGTGTAGTGCTTTGTGTATTGTCATATGTTTCCTGGTTTTCTGATTTATGCTGCGGAGTTCTGCCTTCATCCATGCCACTATTTCTGTGCTGTATTTGATTACTGGCACTGCCCATGTGTTTATGGCTTTTATCATATTTCCGGCGTTGAGTTTTGACTTGAGTATTGCCTTGAATCTGCATATATTCTTTCCTGATCGTGTCCTTCATCTCTTGGTGTTTTATATCCCCTCCTTCCATTATTCCCAGGTATTTGTATCCTGTCTCATCTATGTGTTTGATGTTGCTCCCATCTGGTAGCTTTATCCCTTCAGTTCTCGTTACTTTGCCTTTTTGTATGTTGACTAAGGCGCATTTTTCTATTCCAAACTCCATCCTGATGTCCCCAGATACAATCCTTACAATCTGGATTAGGGTATCTATTTCCTTGATGCTCTTACCATACAGCTTGATGTTATTATTATTATTATTATTATTATTATTATTATTATTATTATTATTATTATTATTATTATTATTCTGAAGATGAACCCTATTCATATGGAACAAGCCCTACCAAAGGGGCTATTGACTTGAAATTCAAGCATCTAAAGAGTATGGTGTTCGTTAGGAGGAAGTAAGAGGAGGCAAATGGAGACAGGAAAAGATCTTTGTTATCAGAAAAGATAAAATAAATTAATAATAGGTATAATAAAAATGTACCAAAAGTCGAGGAGCAGAATATCATAGCAGCAATGTATTGCACCTTCGCTTAAACATTTAAAGTTTCAATTTGCACGAGTTCCTCAGGGAGGCTGTTCCACAGTCCAAAGGTGTGAGGAATAAAGGACCTCTGGAACTGATTAGTTCGACAACGAGAAACATTAAAGATGCAGTAGGAATTGATTGTTGTAGTATAGTCATTATTTTTTTTAGACCTACTATATTATGACCCTTCAAATAACATTCTGAATTCAACTGTTTTATCGACAAATAATTTGCAATAGATATCGAGACAATGTAATCAAATTTACCTCTTTCCAGTGAAAGGTAAAATTTGCCTCCAACAGACGAATTGATTCAGTGCAGTCTGTATGAAAAAGCCAATATTTTCACAGAGTTTTCTTCAACTAAAGCCACTTTACTAGACTCAAGTTAGTTTTAGTGTAACTCTGAAGTTATCGCTGCCAGGAAAAGAGGAAATACCTAATGTGTCGGTTTTATTGCTGTTGCAGATTGTTAAAACGAAATACATTTATTACTTAAAAACCTACCTAAAGCAAACAAGTTCTATTTCACCTTTAGCAAAGCAGATTGAAACCTTGCTCTTTAGATACACTACATCTACAGTTCCCCTCAAATACTACTTACATTGCAATAGCTCTAATTTTCGATGTTGATAACTGCAGTTCATAAACCATTACTGTTTTTAGTATTGTACATTAAAAAAACAAAAAAGCAAAATGGGACAAACTACTCAGTTTAACTGACTAGGTAAGTAGGATTTGCTATCATATTCACAATTTAAAAATCACTTGTTGTTTACCAGAGATTTAAACAGAGGAAAACCAGAGCATATTTCATTTATAATTATATACAGTCTTTCATATCATTTCCATTTACCCTAAACAAACACTCGATGGTAAAGCTATTCAGAGAGAGAGAGAGAGAGAGAGAGAGAGAGAGAGAGAGAGAGAGAGAGTTGTTTAATGAAGTGCATTACACTGATTTTTTTTATTTTTTTACAGAATCATTATGGTAATTCTATGTACGTTGTATAAATTATTCTCACGACAAGGAGAGAGAGAGAGTTCCCATGTCAAAAATTTGGTTACCTTTTAAACATTTGACATATTCTTTACATTAATTCATCGTGAACCTAAGCTTCATTTTGCAAGGAAATAATCTGAAACTCTTACTAAAACGCACACACGCACGCACACACACAACTTTTATAAGTGCCAAAAGAATGAAAACAATGATAACAGGATGTTGATGTAACTAACTTTTTTAATATATATCTATCTATCTATCTACATACATACATACACATACCATACATACATATATATATATATATATATATATATATATATATATATATATATATATATATATATATATATATATATATTATTATTATTATTATTAACCTAGGAAGTTTTAATCCTTCATTTTAATTCACCAAACAAAACAATGTCACTGAGGATTTAAAATTGCAAGTTACATCAGTAAACTTCAATATCCACAAGATTTAATTTCCTTTTAAGATCTTTGTGGTACACATTTCCTTTGCTGAATTTAGAAAATAGAAACGAAACTAGAATAGACAATTCTCCAAACTGTGGTATATGATTTTTCTATTGGCTTAAAAGGCATTTTTCCTTGGACAAAATACTCTTTTTATACACACCCCTCGAGGTAATTTCCAACGTATCGTAAGTTACAAATTCATTTTACAAGAATATTGAAATTTGCAAATAATGGCCCATAAAAAGAATAAAGATAGAAGGCAATACTACCAACAGCAGATATTACGGAATACCACCAGTTTAATTGAAATGTCCCTTTTTCGTCTGAAAAAGACAACTGTGTTGCCCCCAAAACTGAATTCCAGTTATATTTTCTTATAAATGGTCCGCGTTCACACTTCGATTGCTTTGCCAGAAATATGAAAAAGGTGTCGCGGAGTCTGCTGGGAAAACTCGGCAGTATTTGTTCTTGGCTAAAGGAAAGTCATATTTTTCAAATGGTTAATTTACTGAGCAAATGGAAAATCCCTTGAAGCTTTACGATGACTGATGATACTGCAACGCTTTGTAAGGTTTCTTTCAATGCAAGTTTTGGTAATTATGAAAATTTGGTAGACGGGTATATCAAATATTAAGGTAAAAGAAAGAGAATTAAGAATTTAAATTTGACATTCAATGAAAGAATGTTGTGTATGAGATGTATATGAGTTGAAATAAAACTATTCATTGATTATGCTGACCAGGAATGAATATAGTGATTTAAGAATTCATAATGATCTAGAAAGAAAAATGGAAAATTTGATAACAGGAGAATACAGACAGTTGATAGAACAGTAATTAAACAAAAGAGTGAGTTGATATAACAGTATTTATTAGTGATACTGATCAGGAGTGAATATAATTTAGGAATTCATAATGATCTGAAAAGAAGAATGAAAAATATTTTGATTAGAGGAGAATTCAGACAGTTTAAAAAACTTAAACTGATCAAAAGAAGAAGTTTACAATACAAATATAAGCACTAATAATTTGTATTTACTGGAATAATTACCTAGTTATTAAATCTTTTTTGTTGATTTACAATACATAATTGTCTTCTATAATCAAATTACAACATTAGGAACTCTTAGGAAAAATAAACTTCAGTGTTTTGACTATAGGAAACAATGTTTCTTCTCTGATCAGATTACTTTACATTATGAGAAATTCCTAGAAGTTAATTATCAGATTTGATATTCACACAACAGGTTCCAAGGATACTTCGGATCGATAATAACAGCCCTAATGATGCTAATTATAATATAGAGTCTCGAGATAATACTTCTCCTGTAATGACAAGGTCTAAAAGTCCATGTGTAATATATATATATATATATATATATATATATATATATATATATATATATATATATAATATATATATATATATATACATCATACATATATACATACATACATACATACATACATACATACATACATACATACATACAAGCTACTCGCTTCACAGAATAGCAACCTGGATCTTTTGTCGAGGTTCTATGATAAAAAGCAAACCGTCCAATGAATTTTTCTTTATTTCCTTTATTATGGAATGTATGATGTCTCCTAAAAGTGAGTTTCTGACGAAACACAAATGATTTCTTTGATTTTTTTGTGTGTTCTCTATTTATGCGTTTAAATGTTTATCACGTCACACGTGAGCGTCGCTAACATTGCATATGATAATGAGTGTACTCGTCTAGAAAATCATATACTAGTAGATTAGAATAATTAATAATAATAATAATAATAATAATAATAATAATAATAATAATAATAAGTACTAATAATAATAATAATAATAAATAATAATAATTAATAATAATAATAATACAGAAAGACGAGAAAAAATTGATGAACAAATTGATGAATAAGAAGAGAATTAACAAGAGAAACTACGTCAAACGTCTCCATCGAATAACAGAGATAAAAACCCCAGAGAGAATGGACAGAGACACGAGAAATGTACAAATAAGGAAAAATAGATTCCATCCGCCTCTCTTTTGGTGGGGCAAAGGTGGACAACTTGTAGCTGGAAAAGAAAATGTGTCGGTATCACATGACAGAAGGATAAGAGGGAAGAAGAAAAGTTTTCTTTCAGCTTTCCATATAAGTTTTCTGACGTTTTTTATTCTTTGACTCACGGCTATCTCTCTCTCATCTCTCTCTCTCTCTCTCTCTCTCTCTCTCTGCTCTCTCTGGAATTCTAGCTTTTTTTTTAAACCAATGTACCACAACACAGTATATTCAGGCAGCCTCGTCCGTCCGTGACTACACCCAGACTTTATATTCATAGCTCTCTCTCTCTCTCTCTCTCTCTATATATATATATATAATATATATATATATATATATATATATATGTATATGTACACATATACATTTACAGTATATATATATATATATATATATATATATATATATATATATATAATATATATATATAGGTAAATTTACAACACGGTAATGCCATATATGAGAGCCACTGTTAATATCCCACCTCATCTAAAAACGCCTCAATTGGCGCAGGATGTAGACCGTCTATCATAATTCATTATCGTCGAAGTCATAGTGTTGCTTCCTGAAAAATTCGATATTTTTATATTTAACAGCCGTTTGATACAATTTAATTAAATCTACGCTGAAATAGGTACGGGGACAATTTCAGTCTAGAATCAAACCATTTCATTAAAGGGATCAATAACTGATGTCGCTGAGAACCTGTAAAATATATTACGTGATTGCACAGCCCAGAATATAAATAAAAGTAAATACCATTATGTAAGTTTTGAATGTAAGGGAAATTGTACGATCATGAAACATTATACAGTCTATCTTTATATATGTCATTGATTTTTTTTAGTAATATTAAACAGTCTACTATTATAGATAACATTAATTCTTTTAGTATTATTAAACAGTCTGTCTTTATAGATAACACTGATTTTTTTTATTAATATTAATAACCAGCCTTCCTTTGTAGAACACTGATAGTAATATTAAAACAGTAGCCTTTTATAGATAATATTGATTTTTTGAGTAATATTAAACAGTGCTTTGTCTGCCTTTCTAGATAACATTGATTTTATTAAGTACTATACAGTCTACCATTTGTATAAACTTGAAAATTTTTTTTAGAATATGTACAGTCTACTTTATACTTAATTTTTTTTTTTGAATATTTAATGTAGAAAACAAGTTAGCTTTGCTACAATATTTCGACAATGCAGAAAGCACATTGTAATTCTTAGATTATTCGCATGATTTAAAACAGAAAAAACGCTGATGATATATGAGTGAATTGATTTCAATTAAACACATATCACATGAGTCCTATGAAACAAGAATCTTTCGAATTTTTTAGATGATGATGATGAAGAATGGACATATATACCTACATACATATATATATATATATATATATATATATATATATATATATATATATATATATATATATATATATATATATATATGTATGTGTATATATATATATATATATATATATATATAATATATATATTACATTACATATATAATATATATATATATATATATATATATCTATATATATATATATATATATATATATATATATATATATATATATATATATATATATATATATATATATATATATATATATATATATATATAGTCGACAGAATGAGGACTGAGGGAGGAAGAAGACAAGCATCGCGAAATCCTTTCATAGTCTCCCTGGATATTTGTAACTAAATATGAAAGCATTAGAATATTGGTAACTCTCTCTCTCTCTCTCTCTCTCTCTCTCTCTAACGCAATACTGTTCAATTTGGGAGGAGAGGTTGTAATGAATATGTCTTTTCGTTATGCAGACTTCACGAGGATTTCATATTTGGCAGAATATCAACGGTACTGGTTTTGAAATTATTAAGGAGAAATATTATATATTTTTACTTACCATCGAGGCGTATATTGCTTCGTTACCATAATGGAATCTTTGTAATATTACTTTTAAAAATGGAATATTTCTCATCATTACCACAATGGATTCTTGGTAACATATTTTTAGAATAAGGAATATTTCACTTCATTAGTACAAAGGATTCTTGGTAACATGTTTGCAAAATACACTCTTAAAATACAAAAATACACCATATTTTTTATATCTATCTTTTTTTTTATTTGGCATTAACTTGAAATGCTTCGACCAACTTTATTATTTTAGTTCTTTAAACTAGTGAGGAGGCAATTTTGTAACATAACTATATAAAGTACATTTATAAGGACCAGAAATAAATACAAAATTTCCCTTCTTTTTGGGGGTGGTGGGGACAAGGTTTCAAATGTTTAACCAGCTTTACACATTTTAGATTTTGATACTAGAAAGAATATACTTATGAAAATAGTTACCATATTAGATTTTTCTTAATATATTTATAAAGGTAAATTTTAAGAATAAGAATTAAATGCACCATTTTCTATTTTTATTATTATTTTTTCTTTTGTCTAGCTATAGATTTAAATGCTTAGACTAACGTTACAATTGTAGATTTTTAAACTAAGAAGGATAAACTTAAAAAAAAATTTCTGGATATGAAACATGTGAGCAGACTTAAAGTTTTCTTTTAATTATATTTTTTTCCTTTTATTTGGCTACTATTTCGAATATTAGGAACAACTTTACAATTTGAGATTTTTAAATCACTATCAATCTACAAAATAATTTCCTAAATATAAAGTGAGTGAGTGAAAAGTTGAAAATAAAATGAAAAACCAAATACTTAAAATATTTCACCCCAAAAAATCAATTTAATACAAGTAATAAGGTGATAAGTACAATCTGACAACAGATGAATCTATAAGTGATTAGAACACTCAGATTATCTCATGAATATTTATGGGATACATTAGTTATATCTAACAATACATTTTCATAAAAATCAGCTCCCAACCCTTTTTCTCTTTATCACCCTCAGTGTGGTCGGTTTGATATCGGAAAGACATTTGAAATGATATTAATTCATAGTAATCTCTCTCTCTCTCTCTCTCTCTCTCTCTCTCTCTCTCTCTCTCTCTCTCCTCTCCACGCACACAAGTTCAGATATATGAAAGCTCAATAGCATAGCTTGACCATCGAGTGTTTGATTTAGGGTAAATGAAAATGATATGAAATATTGTATATTATAATTAGTAGGTGAATATGTTTGGGGTTTCCTCTGTTTAAATCTCTGGTAAACACCAAGAGATTTTAAAATTGGGGTATTGGATACGAAATCTTACCTGCATAATCAGTTAAATAGTGTAGTTTGTCTCATTTTTTGCTTTCATTGAATGTGCAAATACTAGAAACATTAATGGTTTATAAACTGCAGTTATCAACATCCAAGATTAGAGCTATTGCAATGTAAGTCGTATTTGAGGGGAACTATAGATGTAGTGTATCTAAAGACCTAAAGGTGAAGTAAAACTTGTTTGCTTTAGGTAGGTTTTTAAGTGATAAATGTATTTCGTTTTAACAATCTGTAACAGCAATAAAACCGACATTCATAAGGACACATTGGGTGTATTTCCTCTTTCCCCTTGGCATGGGATAAACTTCAAAGAGTTACACTAAAAACAAAAACTAATTTGAGTCTAGTAAAAGAGGATTTAGTTGAAGGAAAAACCTCTGTTGAAAATATTGGCTTTTTCATACCACACTGTACTGAATCAATTCGTCTGTTGGAGGCAAATTTTTATATTTCTCTGGAAAGAGATTAAATTGGTGGACATTGGTCTCTATATCTCCATGTAAATCATTGTTGACCATTAAAACAGCTGCTAAGGTTCAAGAATTGTTATTTGAATAGGGTCATAATAGTAATTCCAAAAATTTAATTTCCAGAAAAAAATAATAAACCACAAGTTGTGAAAAAATTAAAAAAAAGACCCACTTTGACAGATCAATTATTCTAATAGAAGTCTTCATCAAGGGATAAAAGCATGCTTGATTTTTCTGCAGAGCCGGTCTTTTATCTGATTATTCCAACCAGAATGGACCAAAGAAAGAAAGATAGTTAGTTCAAGAATAGAATCTAGATACCCACCGACAATTTGCCCGCTTTGACAGATCTTCTCATTAGAAGTCTTCATCAAAGGAACAGATCATACTTGACTTCCTGCAGTGCCGGTATTTTGAGATTATTCTAACAGAATCATCAGAAGGGAAGGATATCTATCTGTAAGAAGATGGCATGGCAATGGCAATTATATTTAGTGGAAACTTGCTGATATGATGCTTTCGTGGAATCGTAGGAAACAGGCACCAGCAGAACGGTTGTATTTCTGCTTGAGAATGAGGAAAAATAAGGGGGAAAAACGGGACTGAGACCAGTTCGCCTTTCTGGTGTGATAATTAAAAGCTTGGGGAAGGCATGGAAAATAGTAATTCTGAAGTTTGTGAATAATTCTATTGGGACTTCTTGGGAGAGGCAGGATGATGTTTGGTTGTGGTTTTTCTTTATCAGTGAAAACCAGTGAAATCTCTCTCTCCTCTCTCTCTCTCTCTTCTCTCTTCTCTCTTTCTCTCTCTCTCTACCTCTCTCTCTCTCTCTCCCTCCCTCCTCTCGCTCTCCTCTCTCTCCCTTTTCTTTGGAGGACTTTGTAAGTCTACTCAGTAGGCCCCTGTATGGCTTATTGCCATTATGGATAGGGAAATTAAACTTATCTTGAATTGAATAAATAATAATTAATAATAATAATAACTAATAATAATAATTAATTAATAATAATAATAATAAAATAAAATAATAAAAATTAAGAATAATAATAATAGAAAAAGTAAATCCACAGTAATATGTCTGATCTGTTATTTCTAAAAATGACAAAGGCAGAGAGCTTCGAAGAACCTGCACGGTCCTCCATTGTCAATCTGAATAACAATTTACTTAAACAGTGACCATACAAGAACCTTGTTTTTCGGGAACTTGTTTTGACAAATAGCCCTGTTTGATGATGTAGTTGGATCTTCACGTTATCCCCCCTAGTTCTCCAACGGCAAAACCAGTAAGTTGCCTAGATTTCTTCGGAAGTGGCGGTTCGTTTCTTCTGAATCGTTTGATATGTTATCCATAGCAGCTTGGGAGGCGCCTGCAAACTAGGGGACACGGGATGGGGTCTCTGTTACCTGAACCGAAAGAAGATGAGGCAGCGGCAGTATTAGAGGTGGCTAGATTATTGGTGTTTATTACCAATTGCAACCTTACTATCTGGTTATAATTCTCTGATAAAACTGACAGCAAATTATTTCTTTTTTTTTTTTTTTTTCTTTTTTTTTTTTTCATTTCAAAATAAAAATCTTCTTGCGTAAACGGCTTTATTTGCTTCCACAGGCAGAGACCCCTGTTAATTAATTGCTCCTTCAACTAAAACCATTCTAAATTAACCTGTATCCGTTACTATAGAAAAATTACTTTGACGCCCTTCAGATTTATGCGGTTGATCGTCATTTAAACTATGTGAGAACCTAGGTCGATTATTCTCAGCATGCAAATTATAAGTCTTTTGTTGGTTCATTGATTCTGATTGGTAGTCCCCTCAAACTTTCTCCGTAATATTTCTTTATTCCGCAATCCAGGACAAGGGTTTATTTCATAAACACCAAATTTCTTTGTTAAAGCTTTTGGTTGGAGTTATTGATTTTGCATGAGGACAGCCTTTGGGTGGTTTATCTTTATAGTTGAATACCCATGGGTTGACCTTTTTTTCTTTCCTTTTCACCTTGTCATTTCTGTTTTTCAATAAATTATGTAAGTTGGGCATTAAATGGGTAAGGTTGTAGATACTTTTCTTAGATTACTTTTTTTTTTTTTTTTTTTTTTTTTTTTTGTTGTATTCATATTGGAACTTTTTATATAGAAAATCCTTTTGGCTTTAGTGAATAGGGCATTATTTACTGAAATTTTCCGTTGATAGCATAATTTTCCAAAAAACTTCTTTTATTATGAATTAAAAATTCTCTGTCAATATATTCAGGATCACAATTTACAATTTCTGGCTTTTGGATGAAAAATTTGATCAGTTATATTTTGCTTTACTTTCATTATTGTATGAAAAGAATAGAAGGGGTGGACCATAAGTTTCAGCATTAGTCACTTTTCTTGTGTGAAAACACTAAAAGTTTAAAAACTAAATGAAATAGGGTCATGGTATACCAAAACATCCCAGAAAGGGCAGCTTCATTTTCTACTTCATATTCTACTGTAAATTGAATGGAAGGGCGTTAGTATGCTATTGACCAAATCTCTCAAAAAACTGTTCGAAGTTTCTATTTGAGTCACCTTGGAAAATTACGGAAAAGACATCGTCGGAAACAGTATCTGACCCAAATGGAGTGGGTTTTTCGATTTGGAATCACATTCTTTTTTTAGAGGGGAGGATTTCAGTTTTCTACAAAAAATCCATGCATAAATTTGCAAAGTATGGGGGATAAGGGGTGAAACCCAGTGGCTACGCCCCCCCCCCAAAAGTTTTTTTGTTTATAGCCGTTGGGTGACTTCATTGTTGAATGAAAAAATATTGTGGCGATGGAGACACAAAGACGAATCAAGTCTTTAAAAACAAACTTGTTCTGGGGTGGGAATAGGGAAGTTAAACATTTCCAAATTTCTGGACTGTTCTTTTCAATTTTGGTAAGGGACAAAAATTCAAGAGGCACATTAGTGAAAAGGGCCGTAACATCTAGGCTAATAATTTTTTCCCCTTACATTTACCCAGTGTCCTAAAGCCTGTCTATAAAGTTACTTGAATGAAGTAAGTGAGGCATTAGAAAAGGTGCCTAATAATGGGCTGAGCTGTTCGGCTAACCACACAGCCATAACAGATTGTGGCGAATTACAAGTAGCTATAATGGGACGTAGAGGGCATCCTGTTTTATGAAGTTTTGGTATGCCGTAAAAGTAAGGGAGACTCGGCATTTTCTTTGATATTTTTCTCAAAACTAACTGTTTTTGTTCAGTCACCGTGAGGGTATTGGTTATTTTCCGCACGTCTGATATAGGTGGGTCACTGGTGATTATGGATACTAATACATACAATTCGAAAGCAAATGACTTACTAAGGTGATGATAATACTTATACTAAATTGTCAGAATTGCCGTCGGTAACCTCTCTACAAATGAAATTCAATAGAGACGTGCGGAAAATAGCCATACCCTCACGGTGACTGAACAAAAACAGTTAGTTTTGAGTAAAATATCAAAGAAAATGCCGAGTCTCCCTTACTTTTACGGCATACCAAAACTTCATAAAACAGGATGCCCATCTAACGTCCCATTATAGCTACTTGTAATTCGCCACAATCTGTTATGGCTGTGTGGTTTAGCCGAACAGCTCAGCCCATTATTAGGCACCTTTTCTAATGCTCACTTACTTCATTCAAGTAACTTTATAGACAGGCTTAGGACACTGGGGTAATGTAAGGGGAAAAATGATTAGCCTAGATGTTACGACCCTTTTCACTAATGTGCCTCTTGAATTTATCCTTACAAAATTAAAAGAACAGTCAGAAATTGGAAATGTTAACTTCCCTATTCCCTACAGAACAGTTTTTAGACTTGATTCGTCTATGTGTCTCATCCACAATATTTTCATTCAACAATGAAGGCTATAAACAAAAATTTGGCGTAGCCATGGGTTCACCCTTATCCCCCATACTTGCAAATTTATGCATGGAATTTGTAGAACTTGAAATCCTCTCCAAATGTGATCCAAATCTAAAACCACTCATTTGGGTCAGATTATGTCGACGATGTCTTCGTAATTTTCCAAGGTTAATCAAATAGACTTCGAACAGTTTTTGGAGTATTTGTCAATAGCATACTACCTTCCATTCAATTTACAGTAGAATATGAAGTAGAAAATAAGCTGCCCTTTCTGGATGTTTTGGTATACATGACCCTATTTCATTTAGTTTTAAATTTAGTGTTTACAGAAAAGTGACTAATGCTGAAACTTATGTCCACTTCTATTCGTTTCATAATAATGAAGTAAAGCAAAATATAATGATAAATTTCATCCAAAGAGCCTTGAAAATATGTGATCCTGAATATATTGACAGCGAATTTAATCATATAAAAGAAGTTTTTGGAAAATTATGCTATCCAGAAAATTTCATAAATAATGCCTTCACTAAAGCCATAAGGATTTCTATATAAAAAGTCAATATGAATAGAAAAAAAAAAAAAATCTAAGAAGTATCTAACCTTACCATTTAATCCCAACTTACATAATATTCGAAAAACAGTAAATGAAAAAGGTGAAGAAAAGGTCAACTGGTATTCAACTATAAGAATAACGCTCAAACGGCTGTCTCATGCAAAATAATAACTCCAACCAAAGCTTTAACAAAGAAATTGGTATTTATGAAATACCTTGTGGATTGCGATAAGAAATATTACGGAGAAATTGGGAGGGGACTACATCAGAATCAATGAACACAAAAGAGCTTATAATTTGCATGCTGAAGAATAATGCGCTAGTCCTCACATAGTTTAAATGACGATCACCGCATAAATTGGGACCGCGTCAAAAGTAATTTTCAATAGTAAGGATACAGGTATTAGAAGGTTAGTTGAAGGAGCAATTATTAACAGGGGTCTCTCTGTGGAAGGCAATAAAGCCTTTACGCAAGAAGATTTTATTTTGAATGAAATAATTTGCTGTCAGTTTATCAGAGATTATAACAGATATAGGTTGCATGGTAATAACACCAATAATCTAGCCACCTCTGATACTGCCGCTGCCTCATCTTCTTTCGTTCAGGTAACAGAGACCCATCCCGTGTCCCTAGTTGCAGGCGCCCAAGCTGCTATGGATAACATATCAAACGATTCAAGAGACGAACCGCCACTTCGAAGATCTAGGCAATTAGCTGGTTTGCCGTTGGAGAACGATGGGGATAACGTGAAGAGCCAACTACATCATTCAAACAGGCTATTTGTAAACTAGTCGAAAAAACAGAGTTCTTGTATGGTCACTGTTAGTAATTGTATTCAGATTGACAAGGAGGACCGTGCAGGTCTTCGAAAGCTCTCTGCTTTGTATTTTAAAAAACAGATCAGACATATTACTGTGGATTTACTTTTCATATTATTATTTTATTATATATTATTATTTATTTTATTATTATTATTATTATTATTATTATTATTATTATTATTATTATTATTCAGAAGATAATTCCCTATCCATAAGGAATAAGCATACAGGGGCCACTGAGTAGACATTAAAGCCTCCAAAGAAGAGAGAGAGAGAGAGAGAGAGAGAGAGAGAGAGAGAGAGAGAGAGAGAGAGAGAGAGAGAGAGAGAGAGAGAGAGAGAGAGAGATTTCACTGGCTTTCACTGATAAGAAACACAACCAAACATCATCCTGCCTCTCCCAAGAAGTCCCAAGAGAATTATTCACAAACTCAGAATTACTTTCATGCCTTCCCCAAGCTTTATCTCACCAAGAAAGCGACTGTCTCAGTCGTTTTTCTCATTCTCAAGCAGAAATACAACTTCTGCTGCCTTTCCTACGATCCACGAAAGCATCATATCAGCAGTTCCACTAAATATATTGCCATTGCCATGCATCATTCTTACAGATAGATCTCTTCCTTCTGATGATTCTGTTAGAATAATCTAAAATACCGGCACTGCAGGAAGTCAAGTATGCTCTGTTCCTTGATGAAGACTTCTAATAGAAGATCTGTCAAAGCGGGCAAATTGTCGGGTATCTAGATCTATTCTTACTAATATCTTTCTTCTGGTCATTCTGTTGGAATAATCAAGAAGACCGGCTCTGC
>NC_061100.1:30963679-30966031 GCF_015104395.2 Macrobrachium nipponense
GTGTATGTATGTATGAATGTATATATATAATATATATAATATATATATCTATATATATATATATAATATATATTACCTAATAATAGTTATATTATATATATATATATATATATATTAATTATATATATTATATATATATATATATAATTACACATGGACTTTTAGACCTTGTCATTAGAGGGAGAAGTATTATCTCGAGACTCTATATTATAATTAGCATCATTAGGGCTGTTATTATCGATCCGAAGTATCCTTGGAACCTGTTGTGTGAATATCAAATCTGATAATTAACTTCTAGGAATTTCTCATAATGTAAAGAAATCTGATCAGAGAAGAACATTGTTTCCTATAGTCAAAACACTGAAGTTATTTCCTAAGAGTTCCTAATGTTGTAATTTGATTATAGAAGACAATTATGTGTATTGTAAATCAACAAAAAAGATTTGATAACTAGGTAATTATTCCAGAAAATACAAATTATTAGTGCCTATATTTGTATTGCAAACTTCTTCTTTTGATCAGTTATTGTTTTTTCAACTGTCTGAATTCTCCTATTATCAAAATATTTTTCATTCTTCTTTTCAGATCATTATGAAATCCTAAAGTATATTCAATCTTGGTCAGCATCATCAATAAATACTGTTATATCAACTCACTCTTTTGTTCAATTACTGTTCTATCAACTGTCTGTATTCTCCTGTTATCAAATTTTCCATTTTTCTTTCTAGATCATTATGAATTCTTAAATCACTATATTCATTCCTGGTCAGCATAATCAATGAATAGTTTTATTTCAACTCATATACATCTCATACACAACATTCTTTCATTGAATGTCAAATTTAAATTCTTAATTCTCTTTCTTTTACCTTAATATTTGATATACCCGTCTACCAATTTTTCATAATTACCAAAACTTGCATTGAAAGAAACCTTACAAAGCGTTGCAGTATCATCAGTCATCGTAAAGCTTCAAGGGATTTTCCATTTGCTCAGTAAATTAACCATTTGAAAAATATGACTTTCCTTTAGCCAAGAACAAATACTGCCGAGTTTTCCCAGCAGACTCCGCGACACCTTTTTCATATTTCTGGCAAAGCAAATCGAAGTGTGAACGCGGATTTATAAGAAAATATAACTGGAATTCAGTTTTGGGGGCAACACAGTTGTCTTTTTCAGACGAAAAAGGGACATGCTGTTGGTAGTATTGCCTTCTATCTTTATTCTTTTTATGGGCCATTATTTGCAAATTTCAATATTCTTGTAAAATGAATTTGTAACTTACGATACGTTGGAAATTACCTCGAGGGGTGTGTATAAAAAGAGTATTTTGTCCAAGGAAAAATGCCTTTTAAGCCAATAGAAAAGTTATATACCACAGTTTGGAGAATTGTCTATTCTTGTTTCGTTTCTATTTTCTAAATTCAGCAAAGGAAATGTGTACCACAAAGATCTTAAAAGGAAATTAAATCTTGTGGATATTGAAGTTTACTGATGTAACTTGCAATTTTAATCCTCAGTGACATTGTTTTGTTGGTGAATTAAAATGAAGGATTAAAACTTCCTAGGTTAATAATAATAATAATATATATATATATATATATATATATATATATATATATATATATATATATATATATATATATATATATATATATATGTATGTATGTATGTATGTATGTATGTATGTATGTATGTATGTAGATAGATAGATAGATATATATTAAAAAAAGTTAGTTACATCAACATCCTGTTATCATTGTTTTCATTCTTTGGCACTTATAAAAGTTGTGTGTGTGCGTGCGTGTGTGCGTTTTAGTAAGAGTTTCAGATTATTTCTTGCAAAATGAAGCTTAGGTTCACGATGAATTAATGTAAGAATAGTCAAATGTTTAAAAGGTAACCAAATTTTTGACATGGGAACTCTCTCTCTCTCCTTGTCGTGAGAATAATTTATACAACGTACATAGAATTACCATAATGATTCTGTAAAAAAATATCAGTGTATGCACTTCAATTAAACAACTCTCTCTCTCTCTCTCTCTCTCTCTCTCTCTCTCTCTCTCTCTCTCTCTCTGAATAGCTTTACCATCGAGTGTTTGTTTAGGGTAAATGGAAATGATATGAAAGACTGTATATAATTATAAATGAAATATGCTCTGGTTTTCCTCTGTTTAAATCTCTGGTAAACAACAAGTGATTTTTAAATTGTGAATATGATAGCAAATCTTACTTACCTAGTCAGTTAAACTGAGTAGTTTGTCCCATTTTTTGCTTTTTTTGAATGTACAAATACTAAAAACAGTAATGGTTTATGAACTGCAGTTATCAACATCGAAAATTAGAGCTATT
>NC_061100.1:30966531-30984031 GCF_015104395.2 Macrobrachium nipponense
CTACAGCCTTACCAAATTCACAATTGTTGATATTTACAACCAAACCAGCCTTTCGTAAAACCTGAAACAGTTTTCTTAACCTTTGAACATGGGTTTTCCAGTCCTGACTGTATACCACCAATTCGTCAATATATATTTCGGTACCCTCCAGCCCGCATATCACCCTATTCATAAGGCGCTGGAACGTACAAGCTGCATTTTTTTTTTTAAACCAAAAGGCATCACCTTACATTCATACAACCATTTGGGGTGACAAATGCCGAAATCTCACGGGCCCTGTGAGACAATGGTACCTGCCAGTAACCCTTCAAATAAGTCTAATTTAGTTACAAACTTGGCATTCCCTATCCGGTCTATTAAATCTTCAATCCGGGTAAGAGGGAAACTGTCACTCTTGGTTACCTGATTAACTCTACGGTAGTCAACACACATTCTATAATTACCGTCAGGTTTCTTTACCAGAACTATAGGAGAACTCCACGGACTTGAGCTGGGTTGAATAAGATCATGGTTCCAGCATATACTGGACCTCCTTCTCAACTACTTTGGCTTTTTCTGGGTTCAGGCGGTAAGGAGCCTGCTTTACTGGACGAGCGTCACCTACCTCAATATCATGTTCAGCCATGAAGTAAGCCCTGGAGTCTCTCTAAACACTTCTGGAAAAGACTTTATCAAACATAACATGTCTTTCTTCTGGACTTCTTCCAGATGCTCCAACAAAACATTAGCCTTATTAAAAATTTCAACATTTGTTCTTAAATTCTCTACAGATAATTCTCTACAGATACATGGTTATCACATTATTATTAAATCAGTAGCTAGAGGACATGGTGTTTCATAAACAATATTTAATGGATCTGGATTTCTACCTTCATATTTCTTTAATCTATTAATGTGAAAAATCTACCTTTTTCTAGTAGAACCTGGAGAATCTATTCATAATTAACGTCAGACACCTTTCTTATTACCTTCCATGGACCTTTAAATCTGGGTTTCAGAAAACTATCAGAGTCCATATCTAAAAACCAGAACCAGATCTCCAGATTCGAAAGAAACGACTTACTGCCTGAGGATCATAGAATGCTTTCATACAAGCCTGGGAAGCTTGCAAACTTATCCTGGGCAAACTTCCAGGCACCACTCAATTTATTTTTCAAATTAGATAAAAATATATTTAAATTTGGAATTTTTTTTTCGTTTTCCCCGTCCCCCAATCAACACTTCAAATAACACTTCCAAAAAGACCTCGAACCTCATGACCATACACCAATCTGAAAGAGAAACACCAGTAGATTCATTTGGTTGAGTTCTTAATGCAAATAATGCATAAGGTAGTTTCCTTATCCCAACTACTCTCCGTTTCGTAACAGTACTTACCAATTATACTTTTTAAGGTTTGGTGGAACCTTTCCACAACCCCTTGACTTTCGGGATGATATGTGGGACACTGTGATGTGCTGAATGGCCAGTTCAGCACACCTGTCCTGAAAGTACTTGGAAGAAAATTAGTACCGCGATCTGATTGAATGGTACAAGTAACCCATAACGACAAAAATATTCTACTAACTTCTCCCAGACAGCTTTTGACGTAACTTTCCTAAGAGGGAAAGCCCTCTGGGAACCGAGAAGCCCTATCCATCACAGTTTAATAAATTACATATATCCCGATTGGGTTCTAGGTAAAGGACCAACAACATCATGACAATCTCTGCAATGGTTCACCAATTACAGGGATGGTTTTAACAGAGCCTTTCGCAATACCTGATTGGGTTTACCCATGACCTGGCACGTCTCACAAGTTCGCAGAACAGCTTAATACCTTCTCATATTAGGCCACCAAAATAGCTTGGTTAATCTCTTAAAAGATTTTGTTACCCAAAGTGTCCGAGAAAAGGATCCTCATGAGCTAACTGCAGCAATTCGTCTCTGAATTGTTTAGGTACTAAAATCTGCTTATGGTACTCAGAAGATTCCATCAAGAGCAGAACGACTTAATCTATACAATAATCCTCTCTCTGATACAAAACATGGCTTAGAAAGAAACATCATCCCCCTCAGTTATTTCCACATCAAATTCATCATGCTGATCTCTTATAAAATCAGCCCTATTCCATGCTCTAACTACCTTACTACTATCACTACTTCCTACAGACTCAAGCCTTCCTACTGCTACATCTACTTGTACATGATCTAATTTAAATCCTCTCCGTCCATCAAGAGGTTACACCCTTTTCTCTGGAGCGAGTAGTACAGCAATTGGTAATTTATTTACGGTTAAAATGGGGAACAATTCTTGTCCCTCCACATTACATAAGTCATTTCCTAGGATACCATCTATCCCAGGAATAGGTAGTTTATCAACAATGGCCAGATTAATATTCTTTACAACACCCAATATGTCAATCTCTCCTTCAACCACAGGAGCAGACACAAACAGTGTCAGGAAAACCACTTAAAATAACATAGTTAGCGATCTTCACATCAAGAGGTAACCTACTTCTCAACAATAAGATCGAGCAGCACCTGTGTCCCTCAAAAATTTGACATTTATAACTTCCTCCTCAAATCTCAGCTTACCTGGCCAAATATACTTATTAAATGACAGTCATATGGGGGAATCTTTCTCTTTATTACCTTTACCATTTATTCATTCTCTACAGAATGTTGAGAAGCCTTAACATGATTCACCAAAGCAATGGAGAAGTAGCCTGCCTCTGTAAATAATTCTGACGAGCAAAACACTAGCCTGGGTATGTCCTGTCTTGTTACACCAGTTAACAGGTTCTACTACTTCCACACTACTAGTTATAGTACGACTAGGATGACCATTATCAGTTTTTGCAAAATTCCTATTCACCAAATTACCACCGAGATTACTTATTGGTTGATTTTTGACCTGAAAATTAGTAATTTGCTTTAGAGTTGGCCTGAAAATTGAATTATTTTGGTTAAAGAACATTCTCTTTCTACTCTCCCCGTCACCCCTTGACCAGAGGGAAATTACCCCTGAAGTTCTCAGTACCAACTTTATGGGTCAATATATATTCATCACTCAACTGAGCAATTCTGGGAAAGAGGTCACTTTCAAGTCTTCTAAATGCACTCTTAAATCTTTAGCACACTATTTCTTAAAATCTTCAATCAATATCAATTCCTTCAAGGCCGCCAAAGTAGTTACTTGGTGACTCTTGAGCCAGTCATCAAAATGCTCCTGCTTTACACGGGGCAAATTCCTCAAAGGTCATGTTCGGGGTTTTGTTAAAATTCCTAAACCTCTGCCTGTAGGCCTCGGGAACCAAATCATAAGCTTTTAATATCAAAGCTTTCACTTTCTCATAATCCCGAGATACTTGCTCCTCTATGGCATTATAAACCTTCTGAGCCTTGCCCAGCAAGCGACATTGAATCAACACTGTCCAGACCTCTCTAGGCCAAGACAACCTGGAAGCAACCCTTTCAAATGCCTTAAAGAATTCAGGCACGTTCTCCTCAGTAAAACAAGGTACAAGTTTTAGAGCATCCCCAAAACTAAACTTTTCCCGGTATCTTCACGGATGGGGGTACTCACACACTTCCTACCTTGCTGGGAGCTTGGCCAACTAACTCCATACCAAGCATTGCTCTCTCATGTGCTCTGATTCTCTCCAACTCCTCGAACTCTAACTTCTTTAGCCTCCAACATGCTCTGGAAATCCTTTACTAGTGGCTCATTTTCCACTTTGACCGAAACGAGTAGGAAGAACAAGCTGGACCAAACATTATCATTACGAGGAACCTCGCTCAGTCTGACTTTTTACCATCAGGCAGACAGCCGTACCCTTCAAAAATCACTCCACAGTGGGGCAGATCCTGAAAAAGACTCAATCCCGGAGCCCCTTCTACATCAGACTCACTCATGCTTTCACTAATTATTTCATCAGCAGTTTGTTTTTAAGTCACACAGCCTATTCTTTACAAACTTATACACATCCTTTTTCAATTCCCTATTTGTTAAAGAAATGCCTAACCACCTAGCACAAGCTTTCAAATTTTCTTTTAGTCAAAGCAACTCAAATACCTAACACAATCCTCAGAAGCTAAATATTCAGCAGGGTTAAACTCTACATCAGCCATAGTGAAAAGGAAAAGGAAGGTGATGAGGCACAAGAAAAATAAATACTGCAAAATCTCACCCAGAGCACAGTCTGACCACTCGCACCACCGACTGAGTTTTGTCCTGGATCCTGTCACGGTCGCCAAATTTGTTACGAACTCCCTTTAGGAGGAAGTTCGTAACTGGTTCTTTTATTTTAATCTTAAATCCAGTGACAAAACAAATCAGTATGAGCTGAGGAAAATCAGAAAGACACAGGCCAAAAATTTTCACAATATTTATTACGTACACTGATGGCTCATAAAAAGTAATAAATAGACAAAACACAAAAGGCCATCAAATAACTCAGAGAGTCACCTATAACTAAAGCTAAACCCTACTCATAGAGAAGAAACCAAATCTTAATCTTAATAAGGGACCCAAATAAATTTACCCACCACGCTAACCTATTACTAAATAGAAAGGAAAGAAGTGGAAGGACATACAAAAAGAAACAATAATCCTACCTAAGACATAACAATCTAAACCTTAATATACTATCAAACACTTTAGACATATAATTACACACTCTTTAGGGTGTATCTAAAATACACACAGATTGGTCATATGACACAGACCAGTACTAATACAAGACGAGTCCATATATCGCTCAAAAAATGCAGTCACAGAACGTCACTCCCATCAGAAGAACTGCACTTCAAAACCGTTGGTGGATATACACACTTTAGTCTACAGCTCGCCAAAGATACAGGGGATGTTCCTCTTACCTGAGAGAAGACACCCTACTTGCTCCAACAAGGCCACTCTGGTGCTGATACAGTGGATACATCCATGAAAGACGAAAAAGGCTCTCGAGCCCAGAACCACACACAAACTGCCAACGCCAAGATTTAAGACAGTAGGCCACTTAATTCACAGTTGCACGTCGTACTCCTACATGTAGCTTCACGTGCATAACTGCCTTTCACATTAAGCAGCAGCTCAATGACAGCAGATGTTGTTCTCAAGAGAACAAGCGAGAAATCTTCAGAATAGGACGTTATATATGTATAATCCACAACAGCAGACAGATCAGCAGCTCCAGAGTCCTCAACGGCCTTGAACTAGACTCTAGAATACTTTGGGAGAGTCACAAGTCACCTCTCCTTACCACACTCCCAGTCACCATAAAGAAAAATAAACAGAGTTACAAATTTGGCAAGGAAGCAAAAACACTGAGGAAGGCCGCACTTCAAACTGCACTCAATAGATGGCGCCACAAAACTTAAGCTTTTTTTCAACCAAAGCAAATTAACAGTACATTTAACCAAAATGTATACTAACGTCAAGCAAATAGCAAAATACCTAACTTAACTTAGTTTTACAAAATTGCAAACAATAGAAAAAATAAAAGCCATCAGTGCAAAAAGGCAAAACAATGAGATTTTACTTTAAAATTACGTTACGGCCTGACACTTGATTTTGCTCTTTCGTCAGATGCAGAGTTTGAAAAACTCACGGATTTTTTTTTTTTTTTTTTTTTTTAGTTTATGAAAGTTTTCTCGCACGAGTCACAAGTGTCCTCCATATCTTAATTAATTCGCGACTGGGTGGAATGCTCTCCAAAAAGTCTTTGAAGGAGTCACCTTGCTGTCAGTGGAACTGTTAGATACATTGTTTTCCAAAGTTTTTATTAAGATAGATAGAGGGAGCAGTTGGAAAAGAGTGTTCCATCAGAAAAAATATTAAGAACTCCAGTTGTCAATTCATCACATACATATCAACAATAGAAAGAGTCGTTGGAAAGGATTTTTCGTTCCCTATAAAAATATAACCAAAACACTCGTGGGCGACTTATCATATACATATTACCAGCATGTTGTAAACAAGTCACTAACTATAAGTGCAGAACAAACCTTTAGAACGTTCATAGAAGATATTCTCCTAAAGTTTTTCAAAGTAGCCAAAGTTTTATCAGTAAAGACAAAGAGATATATATATAGATAGATCTTTGACTTATCACCAAAATGTTGGAAACATTTTGCCTATATATCACATACAAGTTAACAACAAGTTAACGACCGTAAGTGCAGAACGAAACTTTCTGCTACTGTCGAGTATTCGGAGGAAGCACTGGGTAGGAGTAGCAGTAAGTCGTTGACTTGTATCCAACCTGTTTGTGATATGTGTGTAAAAAGTAGGAGACGCATATTAAAGACATGTTTTGCTACAGTCTGTGTGCTCCCTCAGTTGTTTCGAACATCATTGTTCATATTTTACACGCTGACTTGTTGTCAACTTGTATGTGATAAGTTTCCCACTTCTAACATATGTTTCTAACTTATATGGGACTTATATGCGATAAGTTTACAAATTATAAAATGTTTTATTACATGTATGTGACATATATGCAATAAGTTTCCAACTTCTAACATATATTTCTAACTTGTATGTAATATATATGCAATAAGTTTCCAACTTCTAACATATGTTTCTTGCTTGTATGTGTCATGCATCCAATAATTTTCCAACATGTGTTTATGACATGCTTTACTGAAAGGAATCATAGCAGTCTCTTTATACTCCTTCAAATTACCTTCCCAGGCACAAAAAGGTCCTACAGGGCTTATCCCTCCAAAATCTCATTTGTCTAATGTGCTGACTTCATTGTTTGAGTCGAAACTTACAAAAGAAAATCAATAGCCACTACGAACCTCTTACCAATTTTATGCTGGTAGTGCTGTTACCAAAATATGTTACAGACACTATGGTATATCCTAGATTGGAAATATTTGATTTTATGTCGAAGTTAGAATTATCATAATTGGTTTCTCAATTGAATAATATTAGAATTTTCTTTTTTTGTCAGAATCAAGGGTTTACATATTTGTAATAAATGGAAATTTAGAATTTGTTTGTCAGTTGAGTTTCAAATATGTAGCATTCGTATATATTTCATAGCAGAATTAAGGGTTTATATGTAATAAGTGGGAATCAAAAACTTAGAAAATCAATTATACAGTGCATATGGTTAACTGAATTGTTTCTGGTAACCGTAATGTACAACACAATATTGTATTTTGTGTGCAAAAGACAGGTCTCTTATACAATTTTCATAATTATGTACGTTGTTTAATATATCAAGATTTATTATGTAATGCACACTTATGATATATATATATATCTATATATATATATATATATATATATATATATATATATATATATATATATATATATATATACCATACATATATATAGTATATATATATATATATATATATATATATATATATATATATATATATAGTATATATATATATATATATATATATATATATATATATATATATATATATATATATATATATATATATATATATATGTATATATATATATTTCCTACCATTTACTACTTACACAATCCAGTAATCACATCTTTCCCTACAAACAAGACCTGTACAAAAGCTTTCCTTCTTTTCTTTGGCTGTTTGATTTTCTTATTTTTGAGGGGTGGGGGGGAGGGGGTTGCGGGGGGTGCTAACTCCCGGAAATTACCACTTGCAACTTCCACTCTCATCCCCTCACTGCTCAAAATTATGTTCATTAATAATCTGACCTTCAGTCACTCTCAAACTCTTGGCCTAACTAACAAAAGCTTTCAGTTCTTTCAGATTACAAAACTGTTTCGTATGTGTCTGTTACATTGTTTGTTCGTCTATTGTATATTTATAAACAGAGCAACTCATTAAACATCTCATAAGTAGCTTATAATCATTAAGAAAGGTCTGAACTGCATCAAATTCTGTTAACAACAACGAAGAGTCTTAATAGCGATTGTTTCCTTGTAAGCTTGGATGATTATATGTAATCCAGACAAGAGTCGTTAATTACTGCAATGTAAAACGACTTGGTAAAAGGGATACTAAGATTAAATACCAACTGTAATGAGAAAGTGATGCAATAAGATTTGCCTGGTCACTTTTCCTGGTCCAGAAGCTTAGGAGCATTGCAACTATCTGATTTTTTCTCTTGTTTATTTCCAAATTGACCTCTTTACTTATTGAGAGAGACATAATGAAAGAGAACAGTTATCAGAAAATTAATAGAATAGAGAAAATAATCTTAGAATACACCTTTTCCAAATTCATCTTAAAATAATATCAGCAAATATTTGGACTTTATTCTTGAAATTATTCCATAAACACTTACACTTATCCCAAAACAAACACTTGGCACTTTAAATCAAGATTACTCCTTTAATAAACAGCCTCCGCGACTGAAGTCACCAAATTCGTTTAACTTCTCTCAAACTCATCAACCATCGCTATGCGAAACTTCACCAGACCCAATTTCGTCTTTTGCAAATCCTATTATCACAATTTGAAATTGACTATTTGGTCTTATTACTCACTTTCTTGGACACAACTAAGTTCTAAGGGCTATAAATCTAGCTCACTTTATTAGAATATTATTTTGGTCTCTTTTGAAAATGCAAATCCTACAGAGAGGGAGAAAGAGAGAATGGAAGGAGAGAGAGAGAGAGAGAGAGAGAGAGAGAGAGAGAGAGAATGCATTGTTGTTCAGTCTGGTATTACATTCCATATCCATATTTAATTTTCGCTCTGTCTCAGGCTTCCAGTCAAAATGTTTTCTTCAAGCAAATTGAAATATTGAAACAGGTGACACAGCTGCATCCAAGCCTCCATGTTTTAGAGAGAGAGAGAGAGAGAGAGAGGAGAGAGAGAGAGAGAGAGAGAGAGAGAGAGAGAGAGAGAGAATCATTTCCTTCCTATTCACAAAAGAAACGTTCTCATATCAAAGCCCATTCATCAACATTCTCTTATGCTCTTTTACTTCGTATCAGCTGGTGCTTTCTATCTCCTTTTATTGTTTTCCCATTCCTCCGTCCTGAACGACTTCCTACCTACCCCCCTCCCCCCCTCTTCCCCCCTTTCCTTCCCCCAGCTCCATCAGACTCCCCCCTATTCCAGCCCCCAACGGCCACCAACATCCGCTCATCTACAAGCATTAGTCTCTTCCCCAGAAGCTAAATGCATTTTTGAAAGCCACGTAACAGCGGGGACATCTCGTCGTTTATCTTTTTCTTGCAGTTTTTTTTTCGAAAACATCCAATTTACGAATTTTACTTATTTTTTTTAAAGTAACGTTTAAAAAAATATATTCGGAGATGATCAGTCATACAGACATTTAATTTTTTTTTTTTTTAAGTAACTTAAAATGTTGAAAACATTCAATTTTGAGTTTTCGTTTTGCAATGACTTTCATTTTATTATTTTTTAAGTAACATCTAAGAAAACAGATCAGGAAATGGTCAGCCACGCAGACATTTTTAAATTTTTTTTAGAGTAATTTGAAATATAAAAAACATGCAATTTTTAGTTTTCGTTTTCTATAATTTTTATTTTTTATTTTTTAAAGAACTCTAAGAAATCCGCTAAGTATATGGTCAGTCGAGCAGACTAATTCCTTTGATTTACTTTTCTTTAATTAGGTAACTTCAAAAACCAGGTATTAAAGCACTGACATCCTGCTTTCCCATAGACATTACTCATTAATATTGTGTCTTGAAAGAAATCATACGCGAATATAATACTGAAAACTATTAATTTCTTATTTCATAATCAGAAACTCCTGAAGGGAGTTCAGAGTTGATCATTTCACGAGCAGAAGTGAAATGTGAGTGATATAATTCATCTTTATCCCCATCCCTAAATACGAGGCTAAACAGACATCTATTGAAAAACAACAAGTTGTTGAGTTTCATCCATTCGCAAATTTCAAGAAATTCAGAGTAAATTGAATTGATAGGCACCAAACAACGTACGCCATAGACCTGTATTACAAAGAAAACAAGGCGTGATCCGACCTCCAGCTTACTCGGCTGGCGCGCAAGATTTTCCCCTCATGCATAAGTTTTAAACTTTACTATATTCCCAACTTAATGTAAATTAAAACGTGCTAAACTCCACGGTCAAATATAGTCATCTTTCACCAACTGAAATTTAAACGAATGTGCTATATTTTATTAGAAGTAATATTCCTGTACTATTTAACATGCACATTATTTATTATTTACATTTTCATTCTAACAGATAAACCATAAATATCCTATCCTATAATTCCTGTATTTTTAACTCAACGTAAAACAACTTTTTCAGACCTTTTTTGGCTCTTAATAGATCTTTCCTAACCCCCATTCCAACAAGAACAATAACAAAAAAGTAGTATGCAGGCTTACTCCCCGAGTAAGTGAAAAACGGAAATCTGGAATGCATTTCCAGAGTATAATTAAAATAGTTACAAAGAAAAAACATAAATCTCGAAAGCATTTCCAGAGTATAAATTAAAATAGTTACAAAGAAAAAACAGAAATCTGGAAAGCATTTCCAGAGTATAAATTAAATAGTTACAAAAAATAAACAGATCTCTGGTATAGATATCCAGAGCATAAATTAAATAGTTACAAAGAAAAAAAAAAACAAATCTGGCATGCATTTCCAGAGTATACATTAAATAGTTACAAAGAAAAAACAGAAATCTGGAAAGCATTTCCAGAGTATAAATTAAATAGTTACAAAAGAAAAAAAAGAAATCTCGAATGCATTTCCAGATCATCAATTATTGAAAGTAGAAAAACTAGAGCACAAACTAGAGAGAAACAACGGTCGGGAAAAATCACGAAAAATAACTCGGCTTCGTTTTCATTGGAATCATTTTATGGCCGAGGGTACGATCCTCAAGGAAAGCCTTCGGAATCCCTCCCACTCGTTCTCGCAAATGCGAGGAAGATTGTAAGAGGGAAAACATACTAATGGAGACGTCTCTCTATTTCTTTATGGGGGCGGAAAAACATGCGTCTGAAAAAAAGGGTACATTTTGTGATAATAGTCTCGTGAAAATTAATGATGTTAGATTTGTAGGATTGTTTGGTATCAATGCTTGATCTCACTGATTAGCTTCCGATAGGATTGTTTGTAGAAGGAGGGATTCTCCTGCTAGGATTGTGGCTGAATAGCATGTCTTTAGAATATGATGAGATTCTTTGTTTTAAACAGCCTCCAGATGTCAGCTCATACCAGAACTTTAAGGTACTATAAGGTCTTAGGAGAACGTACAGTGATTTATGAAATTTAGGCTGTCGAGCCTAGCACTAAGGCATATTCGGCCATTCAGTTCTGAAGACAGTGGAAAGAGCGAGCTTGGGTGGTTGTATAGTAAGATACCTCCAGAGATCCAGAAAATCAAAAAGATGTACAAAGATCAAAAGGTGTCAAACTAGGGGAAAGCCCAACCGTCACACTGTGCAGCTTGGGGCCGAAGGAATGGTGCAAACACCCTGTAGTGTTACCTACAATGGTCCACCAACCTTGAGGCGAAATAACAGAGTTGGTTGAGGAGTTTCGTTCCTGCTCTCGACTGACAGAAACTTATCTCCCTCAAGAACAGCTTAAGCAGAGAATTCTCTTATATGAAAGTAGTACTTCATAAAGTACGTGTAGTCACCCATATTTCTGAAAGAGGTAGTACCTGCTGAGGTATAAAATCCTGGACCTAAAAAATACATCAGAATAGGTCAGGCTATATAATATCCCGTCCTTATATGTTAAACCACATTGGATATAACCCTTGCTGCTGCTATATGGGAAAACTGAGTTATTTACGACGATGTATTTAACTTCCTTATATCATGTAGTCATCATATAATTTATATAAAGCCTAGGGTTGTTTTTATAACTTCCGTCCCAAGGCCTTCCACACAAATATTTTCAGTCTGAATAAATATACTTATGTTTAAGACTTTTTAGGTATAACTTGTATCAAGTACATTTAGTTACTACTGGCAAACAAACTATTCGACAGATTATCTAGCTTAGGTGCACTAGAACGCACCTAGAGGTACAGTGTAAAAAATTTTAAAGTAAATTATGATTTATCCTACAACATGAAACAACATTTATAGTTTTCTTATTGATTATCTATATTTATTTAAAGAAACCTGAAATATATATTTAAAATCAAATAAAAATATGAGCGAAAATAAATATGAAGGCAATGATGAAAAGAAGCACTAATAAATACATAAATACATATATATATGTAGGCCTAGGGTTTTTGATTAATTATATTGTCTGTGTGTTCTCTGTGACCTATGGAATGTGAAGAACAGAGTAGAGGCGACGACCCGAGAAAGCTGATGAATGAGTTTCTATGGGTGGCGTGAGATAAAACTGCTTAGTTAGACAAGTCAATGTGCTAAGTTCATGAACTCTTCTCAAAGTGCCTTTGTGAAACTGGATGCAGCTATAATCGTGAGGCGTTAACGAACTGTGTGTTCGTATGTGCGTGTGCGCCTCTTTCTGTTAATAATGTTGAATACCCAAGTCTATGGGGGGATTTTGATAGAGGCGTCTTCGGGAGGAAGGCAGAGCCACGATGGCGGTGCCTAAGTGTTTTTGGGAATAGTGAGTGAAATGGTCCAGTTGCTTGGGTGAGTGTTGAATTACTTTAGCCGAAGACTGGCTTGTTACCTATTTGACATTCTTTTGTTAATATCCAATATTTAACCTATGATTGTTAAACTTATGTGTACTTACCGGGATGTGTTCTGTGTCTTTGAAACAGACGGTTCTGGCAATGAGGGGGGACAAAGAGTTCCCAGATGGGTGTAGACTTTTTTGTGACTGCATACGGTCAGACATTTTACTGTTGAGGTTTTAATAGAATTGATTCATTATTTATTCACTGTTAATAAATGTTTATTTTGATGATGCGGCTCTCTCATTTTCATTACCTGTTAGAGTGGAGAGAAAGAGGTGCAGAGAGAGAGAGAGAGAGATTGCTTAGAGAGAGAGAGAGAGGAGTTGCCGAGAGAGAGAGAGAGAGAGAGAGAGAGAGAGAGAGAGAGAGAGGCTGGGTGTATTGGTTTGCCTGACGTTCGGTTCGAGCTACACGTTTACCAAAATTTAATAAGTAATGGGAAAATATCCCATTACATATATATATATAATATATATATTATTATATATAATAATTATATATATATTATATCTATATATATAGTTATATATATATTATTATTAAATATTACATTAATTACATTAAATTATCTTTATATTAATATTTAATTATTATTATATAATATTATAATAATAATATAATATATATATTATAATAATTAATTATTTCTATATATAAAATTAGTATATATAAACACACCACAAACACATATAATTATCTATTATTATAATTATATATAATATATATAATATAATATATATTAATTATCTATTATATATATATATATATATAATATACATAACATATATATATTATACCAAAACAAAAAATTAACACACACACATTATATATATATATATATATAATTATTGAATTATATATATATATATTATAAATGTATAAGTAATATATATATATATATATAATATCAGAATAACTAATATATATATACTATATATATATATTATACTTATATTATAATATATTATTATATATATATATATAATTAATTATTAATATATATTATAACCATATTGATAAACAACTGCAGTACACCCTGCAATTAATGAAGTGGAGCCATATATCAAAAGGATTTTCATGTTTTCTTTCTGTCCTAATTAGTAAGGAAACATTCTGGATTTAAAATCAAGCAGTGTACATACAAACAGATACTGTAATGTTACCGCCTTCGTAATAAAAACACAATTCCATTCAAGTTAGCAATAATTTGAATTAGAGACTATTCATCCACAGATAACCCTAATGAGGATGAAGAGAAAGAGACCAGTCATCAATATACATTTACCTTACCTACAAATATATTGGGAAAATGTGATATATATCATATTGAAGACGGAGGATTCCCCGATCGGACGAAAGGGAATAATGGATGAAGACGATAATTACATGTCTTCATATGACATCGCTTGGGAATTGTAAGCGAATGTGAAACGTATGATGAGAGTATTGGAAAAATCTCTGTCGGTCTGTCTGTCTGTCTCTCTCTCTCTCTCTCTCTCTCAAATGTATATAAGTTTCGTAGCTTTACCTTCGAGTGCTTTATTTAGAAAAAATGAAAATGGTATGAAAGACTATACACATACTCTCTCTCTCTCTCTCTCTCTCTCTCTCTCTCTCTCTCTCTCTCTCTCTCTCTCTCTCTCTCTCTCTCATTTAACTATAAAAGATTATATCTCTTGTAAACAATGAAAAATGTTTTATTTGGGAATAGGAAATGTTCAAATACCAGAAACATTAATGGTTTAAAAACTCTCGTTATTAACATCAAAGGCTACAACTCTTGGTAAGTAGTATCCTTGAGTAATGTAGATGTAGTATATCTAATATTATTATTATTATTATTATTATTATTATTATTATTATTATTATTATTATTATTATTATTATTATTATTATTATTATTATTATTATTATTATTCCGAAGATGAAGCCTATTCATATGGAACAAGCCCTACCAAAGAGGCTATTGACTTGAAATTCAAGCATCTAAAGAGTATGGTGTTCGTTAGGAAGAAGTAAGAGGAGGTAAAGGGAAACAGAAAAACATCTCTCTTATTAGAAAAGAAAAAAGAAATTAATAATAAGTATAATAAAAATGTACCAAAAGACGAGGAGCAGAATATCATAGCAGCAATGCATTGCATCTTCGCTTAAACATTTCAAGTTTCAATTTGCACGACTTCCTCAGGGAGGCTGTTCCACAGTCCAAAGGTGTGAGGAATAAAGGACCTCTGGAACTGATTAGTTCGACAACGAGAAACATATTAAAGATACGGTAGGAATTGATTGTTGTAGTTATATTTTAGAGCAAATATTGTCATTTTTATCACAAATGTTTCATTATTTTTTTTTAGACCTACTATATTATGACCCTTCAAATAACATTCTGAATTCAGCTGTTTCATAGACAAATAATTTGCATGAGATATCGAGACCATGTAATCAAATTTACCTTTTTCCAGAGAAAGGTAAAATTTGCCTCCAACAGACGAATTGATTCAGTGCAGTCTGTATGAAAAAGCCAATATTTTCATAGAGTTTTCTTGAACTAAAGACACTTTACTAGACTCAAGTTAGTTTTAGTGTAACTCTGAAGTTATCCCTGCAGGGAAAAGAGGAAATACCTAATGTGTCGGTTTTATTGCTGTTGCAGATTGTTAAAACGAAATACATTTATTACTTAAAAACCTACCTAAAGCAAACAAGTTCTATTTCACCTTTAGCAAAGCAGATTGAAACCTTGCTCTTTAGATACACTACATCTACAGTTCCCCTCAAATACTACTTACATTGCAATAGCTCTAATTTTCGATGTTGATAACTGCAGTTCATAAACCATTACTGTTTTTAGTATTTGTACATTCAAAAAAAGCAAAAAATGGGACAAACTACTCAGTTTAACTGACTAGGTAAGTAGGATTTGCTATCATATTCACAATTTAAAAATCACTTGTTGTTTACCAGAGATTTAAACAGAGGAAAACCAGAGCATATTCTATTTATAATTATATACAGTCTTTCATATCATTTCCATTTACCCTAAACAAACACTCGATGGTAAAGCTATTCAGAGAGAGAGAGAGAGAGAGAGAGAGAGAGAGAGAGAGAGAGAGAGAGAGAGAGAGAGAGAGTTCCCATGGCAAAAATTTGGTTATCTTTTAAACATTTTACATATTCTTTACATTAATTCATCGTGAACCCAAGCTTCATTTTACAAGGAAATAATCTGAAACTCTTACTAAAACACACGCGCGCGCGCGCGCACACACACACACACACACACACACACAACTTTTACAAGTGCCAAAAGAATGAAAACAATGACAACAGGATGTTGATGTTACTAACTTTTTTATTATCTACCTATCTATCTATCTATCTATCTACATATTATATATATATATATATATATATATATATATTATATATATATATATATATATATTTATAATATATATATGTATATATATATATATATATATATATATATATATATATATATATATATATATATATATATATATATATATATACATATATATATATATATCATATGTATATATATATATATATATATATATATATATATATACATTATATATTATATATATATATATATATATATATATATATATATATATATATATATATATATATATATATATATAATATATATATATATATATACGACTTTGTGAGGTTACTTTCAATGCAAGTTTTGGTAATTATGAAGATGAGGTAGACGGGTATATCAAGTATTAAGGTAAAACAAAGAGAATTAAGAATTTTAAAATTGACATTCAATGTAAGAATGTTGTGTATGAGATGTATATGGGTTGAATTAAAAGTATTCATTGATGATGCTGGCCAAGAATGAATATAGTGATTTAAGAATTCATAATGATCTGGAAAGAAAATGGAAAATTTGATAACAGGAGAATACAGACAGTTGATAGAAACAGTAATTGATCAGAAGTGTGAGTTGATGTAACAGTATTTATTGATGATGCTGACCAAGAGTGAATATAATTTAGGAATTGATAAGGATCTGAAAAAAGGAATGAAAAAAATATTTATAATAGGAGAATTCAGACAGTTGAAAAAAAGAACATAACTGATCAAAAAAAGAAGAAGTTTACAATACAAACATAAGCACTAATAATTTGTCTTTACTGGAATAATTACCTAGTTATTAGATCTTTTTTGTTGTTTTACAATACACAAAATTGTCTTCTATAATCAAATTACAACATTAGGAACTCTCAGGAATTAACTTCAGTGTTTTGATTATAGGAAACAATGTTCTTCTCTGATGAGATTACTTTTACATTATTAGAAATTCCTAGAACTTAATTATCAGTTTTGATATTCACACAACAGGTTCCAAGGATACTTCGGATCGATAATAACAGCCCTAATGATGCTACTTATATTATAGTCTCGAGATAATGCTACTCCCTCTCTAATGACCGACGTCTAAAAGTCCATGTGTAATTTATATATATATATATATATAGTATATATATAAATATATATATATATATATATATATAATACCTAATATATATATAATATATATAGTATATATATATATATATACCATATATATATATATCTATGGATAAAAATATATACATACATACTACAATACATATACATACATTACATATTTTTTATACATACAAGCTACTCGCTTCACAGAATAGCAATCTAGGTCTTTTGTCGAGGTTCTATGATAAAAAGCAAACCGTCCAATTAATTTTTCTTGATTTCCTTTATTATGGAATGTATGAGGTCTTTCCTAAAAGTGAGTTTCTGACGTAAACAAATGATTTCTTAGATTTTTGTGTGTGTGTGTCTCTATTT
>NC_061100.1:30989031-31035780 GCF_015104395.2 Macrobrachium nipponense
AGGAACCTAATGGGACATTCATCCATTATACGCTCCTCCAGGGAGCACATAAAGATGTTAGCAAAAATTGGACCCAATGTGATCCCATGGCCATCCCTTCAGTTCTGCTTATATAAAATGCCATTGAAAACAAAGGGCGTGTCCAGCACGGCCAGTTCTAAAAGTTGTTTAAAAAACCGCTCTACTAAAAATTATTAAAGATTGCATCTTGATCAGGAAAAAGTTTGTCTAATATTATTTCAATAGTTTCTCCTACCGGGACGTTAGTAAACAAGGATTCAACGTCTAAGCTTACCATATATAAAATCTGAGTCCTGTCTGAGAATGTCCTCTTTGAACTTGGTGGAATTGGTTATCAAAAGATTGTTTTTTGTTAAGGGCTCTAACAAGGGAACAAGAAATTTGGCTAATTTATAGTGAGGCGTATTCTGCGAGGAGAGGATTTGGACGTAAGGAACTCCATCTTTGTGGATCTTGGGGAGACCATATAAAATACCATATGATGATCCAGTGGAAAATAAGTCTTGGTAAGTGTTTATCATTAATTACGTTATTTTGTTTGAGTGTTCGTAAAAATCTTAATTGTTTTATCCTCTGCTTTGAAAATGTTGTAATAGTCAGGTACGCCTATCCTTTCAAATTTCGTCTGATCATTTAAAATATCTCCCTATCTTAATTTAAGTATTCATTTTGTCCAGAATGACAAGACCCTTACCTTTATCTGGTTTTATTATTATGATGTCCTCCTCTTTCGCCAGGCTTTTTATAATATTGAAGTCGTCCTTGCTGAAAAACGGCATCCATCTCGATTTTAAATTGTTAAATACGCGATGGGCTAGTGATGAGATCTGGGACTGTAGAATACTCAAATCGGTGTCGAAGGGCAAATCCTTAATACGGTGAAAGAGCGATTCAATTGGTAAAAAGAACTGTTGGTAGTTAGGTTTGAAAATTAGGTAACAAAAATCCAACCAAGGACAGCAAGAATTCTTCCCTTTTTGATAAAATCCTTTTTTGAGAAGTTAAAAACAGTGCACAAACTTTTGCAAAACTTAGGAACAACAACACCTAATCTTGCCAATTTCCTATTGTGTCTCTCGATAACCTCCTTGTTAAAATTAAATATAGTTTTGTTAAAAGCCGGGTAAAAATAATTTTATCTAACGTGACAGGAATCATGAACAGCTGTTTTATGAAAATTGACTAGGTTTTTTAAACGTTCTACGTTCTTGTGTTTACATGTATTTCTAGTTCAAGGAGACGTCTAGTTGCATCAGCATAAAACTCGGAATGATATAACGAAGCCTTATACACTTTAAAAAACCTAACAAAGTTTGGAATGACATTGTTTAACTGACAATACTGTAAAAAATTCCAAGTCTAGTTTGGTCTTTTCATACTTTTCGTGAGTTTCTCCAATTTCCTACATTCACTCAGCAACTGTAAACCGTACCGTCTTCTTATAAGTTCTTGAAAATGGTTAATTCCTCTTGATCTCAGACGAAGAAGGAAGAGAATTGCGAAGAAAAAGCTGTTGACATCCATTCCGGTTCGTAAAGCCCGAAGAGCGAAGTTCCCAATAATTACACATAAGGCCGGAGCTGGAGCTCAAAGAAGATATATCCGAAGGAAGTAGTAGTGGAAAGGCATCCTCATCTTTCAACAGTTTATTAATGCCGACGTTTCGCGACGAATTCCAGGTCGCATTTTCAAGGCTAAAAATATATATAAGTTTACGAACATAATAATTGATCTAATTTAATTTATATTAAAAATGTCATGGCAACAGCTCTCAATACAGTAAAAAGTTAAAAGGTAAAAGTTAAAAGTTAAAAGTTAAAAGTTGAAAGTTAAAAGTTAAAAGTTAAAAGTTAAAAGTTTAAAATTGAACAGCACCTTCAAAGTCAGACATATTAAAAGTACAGGACTTCACTAAAATTTCAGAAACACCTACCTATACAAAGAAAGAGTAAAACTGAAACAATATAGGTAAAAATACAGTGAGGCAGACCATCTGCCCAAACTAGGCTATGAACAATTTTACAGGAGGCGTTTGGGTATTTAACGACGGTTACAGTCTTTTTTAATAATGATAGATTCTAAAATTGTCAGGTTGTTGTTGTGCCGCAGTTGCCCAAGATAGAAAAATCCTTGCTGTCAATATATGTTTTACATGTTTTTGAGTGATTCCGTATATTGGATTGTTCTGGATTGATAACCTACTACCTGTTCTATGGCTTATGCCCTGTGGGAATCAATTCGACCTTCAACAGCCTCCTCGTGCATCCCAACGTATGTCCCGTGATCACATCTCGGGCAAGTATATTTATATACGACGCTGGACGAAAGCAGAGGACTGAGTCGGTCTTTGACTCTAAACAGCGATCCAATGTTAAGGGGATTTTTTGGGATAATTTTCAAGTCCACAGCCCGAAAAACTCTTTTGAATAGTGGATGTGCATGTTCTCCTAAAGGTATCATCATGCAAGAAAGGGAAACTTGCAAAACATACTTTAGTCTCGATACAGTAGATACCGGTGTTGAATGCGCCATTTTCTCTGTCAGCAGTTTGTTTAGAGATCTGAAAAAAAAGTCGTGAAGGAAAACAATTATTATTATTATTAGGAGAACATGCACATCCACTATTCAAAAAGATGTTTCCGGCTGTGGACTTGAAAATTAGTCCCCAAAAAATCCCTTAACCATTGGATCGCTGTTTAGAGTCAAAGACCGACTCAGTCCTCTGCTTTCGTCCAGCGTCGTATATAAATATACTTGCCCGAGATGTGATCACGGGACATACGTGGGATGCACGAGGAGGCTGTTGAAGGTTCGAATTGATTCCCACAGGGGCATAAGCCATAGAACAGGTAGTAGGTTATCAAATCCAGAACAATCCAATATACGGAATCACTCAAAAACATGTAAAACATATATTGACAGCAAGGATTTTTCTATCTTGGGCCAACTGCGGAACAACAACAACCTGACAATTTTAGAATCTATCATTATTAAAAAGACTGTACCGTCGTTAAATACCCAAACGTCCTCTGTAAAATTGTTCATAGCCTAGTTTGGGCAGCTGGTCTGCCTCACTGTATTTTTACCTATATTGTTTTCAGTTTTTACTCTTTCTTTTGTATAGGTAGGTGTTTCTGAAATTTTTAGTGAAGTCCTGTACTTTTAATATGTCTGACTTTGAAGGTGCTGTTCATTTTAACTTTTAACTTTTAACTTTAACTTTTAACTTTCAACTTTTAACTTTAACTTTTAACTTTTACCTTTTAACTTTTTACTGTATTGAGAGCTGTTGCCATGACATTTTTAATATAAATTAAATTAGATCAATTATTAATGTTCGTAAACTTATATATATTTTTAGCCTTGAAAATGCGACCTGGAATTCGTCGCGAAACGTCGGCATTAATAAACTGTTGAAAGATGAGGATGCCTTTCCCTACTACTTCCTTCGGAATATATCTTCTTTGAGCTCCAGCTCCTGGCCTATGTGTAATTATTGGGAACTTCGCTCTTCGGGCTTTACGAACGGAATGGATGTCAACAGCTTTTTTCTTCGCAATTCTCTTCCTTCTTCGTCTGAGATCAAGAGGAATTAACCATTTTCAAGAACTTATAAGAAGACGGTACGGTTTACAGTTGCTGAGTGAATGTAGGAAATTGGAGAAACTCACGAAAAAGTATGAAAAGACCAAACTAGACTTGGAATTTTTACAGTATTGTCAGTTAAACAATGTCATTCCAAACTTTGTTAGGTTTAAAGGGTGTAAGGCTTCGTTATATCATTCCGAGTTTTATGCTGATGCAAACTAGACGTCTCCTGAACTAGAAATTACATGTAAACACAAGAACGTAGAACGTTTTAAAAAACCTAGTCAATTTTCATAAAACAGCTGTTCATGATTCCCTGTCACTGTTAGATAAAATTATTTTTACCCGGCTTTTTAACAAAACTATATTTAATTTTAACAAGGAGGTTATCGAGAGACACAATAGGAAATTGGCAAGATTAGGTGTTGTTGTTCCTAAGTTTTGCAAAAGTTTGTGCACTGTTTTTAACTTCTCAAAAAGGATTTTATCAAAAGGGAAGAATTCTTGCTGTCCTTGGGGTTGGATTTTTGTTTACCTAATTTCAAACTAACTACCAACAGTTTCTTTTTACCAATTGAATCGCTCTTTCACCGTATTAAGGATTTGCCCTTCGACACCGATTTGAGTATTCTACAGTCCCAGATCTCATCACTAGCCCATCGCGTATTTAACAATTTAAAATCGAGATGGATGCCGTTTTTTCAGCAGGACGACTTCAATATTATAAAAAGCTGGCGAAAGAGGAGGACATAATAAATAAACCAGATAAAGGTAAGGGTCTTGTCATTCTGGACAAAAATGAATACTTAAATAAGATGGGAGATATTTTAAATGATCAGACGAAATTTGAAAGGATAGGGCTACCTGACTATTACAACATTTCAAAGCAGAGGATAAAATTAATAGATTTTTTGCGAACACTCAAACAAAATAACGTAATTAATGATAACACTTACCAAGACTTATTTTCCACTGGATCATCATATGGTAATTTTATATGGTCTCCCCAAAGAATCACAAAGATGGAGTTCCTTTACGTCCAATCCTCTCCTCGCAGAATACGCCTCACTATAATTAGCCAAATTTCTGTTCCCTTGTTAGAGCCCTTAACAAAAAACAATCTTTTGATAACCAGTTCCACCAAGTTCAAAGAGGACATTCTCAGACAGGACTCAGATTTATTATATGGTAAGCTTAGACGTTGAATCCTTGTTTACTAACGTCCCGGTGGGAGGAGAAACTATTGAAATAATATTAGACAAACTTTTTCCTGATCAAGATGCAATTCTATAATAATTTAGTAGAGCAGTTTTTGAAACAACTTTAGAACTGGCCGTGCTGGACACGCCCTTTGTTTTCAATTGGCATTTTTATATAAGCAGGACTGAAGGGATGGCCATGGGATCACCATTGGGTCCAATTTTTGCTAACATATGTGCTCCCTGGAGGAGCGTATAATGGATGAATGTCCCATTAGGTTCCTTCCCCTATTTTATCGGAGATTCGTTGACGACACGTTCGCCTTGTTTCGGTATGAATGCCTTGCAGAGTCCTTTCTGGAGTTCGTTCAACCGACAACATCCAAACATAAGGTTTACTATGGACGGAAGAAAGGAGGTAAATAACAGGCTTCCCTTCTTGATCTTATTGTTTCCATAGATGACTCAGGCTTTTACACAGGTGTGTATAGAAAAAACACATTTACTGGTTTGGGAATGAATTTTTATAGTTCGTGTTTCTTTAATTTTAAACGGAACTCTATTTTAACCCTCCTCCATAGAGCTTATACTCACTCATCAAACTGGATAAGCTTTCACGACGAAATATCCTTTCTGGTGAAATATTTTAATAATAATTGTTTTCCTTCACGACTTTTTTCAGATCTCTAAACAAACTGCTGACAGAGAAAAATGGCGCATTCAAAACACGGTATCTACTGTATCGAGGACTAAAGATGTTTGCAAGTTTCCCTTTCTTGCATGATGATACCTTTAGGAGACATGCACATCCACTATTCAAAAGATGTTTCCGGCTGTGGACTTGAAAATTATCCCCAAAAATCCTTAACCATTGGATCGCTGTTTAGAGTCAAAGACCGACTCAGTCCTCTGCTTTCGTCCAGCGTCGTATATAAATATACTTGCCCGAGATGTGATCACGGGACATACGTGGGATGCACGAGGAGGCTGTTGAAGGTTCGAATTGATTCCCACAGGGGCATAAGCCATAGAACAGGTAGTAGGTTATCAAATCCAGAACAATCCAATATACGGAATCACTCAAAAACATGTAAAACATATATTGACAGCAAGGATTTTTCTATCTTGGGCCAACTGCGGAACAACAACAACCTGACAATTTTAGAATCTATCATTATTAAAAAGACTGTACCGTCGTTAAATACCCAAACGTCCTCTGTAAAATTGTTCATAGCCTAGTTTGGGCAGCTGGTCTGCCTCACTGTATTTTTACCTATATTGTTTCAGTTTTACTCTTTCTTTTGTATAGGTAGGTGTTTCTGAAATTTTAGTGAAGTCCTGTACTTTTAATATGTCTGACTTTGAAGGTGCTGTTCAATTTTAACTTTTAACTTTTAACTTTTAACTTTTAACTTTCAACTTTTAACTTTTAACTTTTCTTTTACTTTTACCTTTTAACTTTTTACTGTATTGAGAGCTGTTGCCATGACATTTTTAATATAAATTAAATTAGATCAATTATTAATGTTCGTAAACTTATATATATTTTTAGCCTTGAAAATGCGACCTGGAATTCGTCGCGAAACGTCGGCATTAAATAAAACTGTTGTGAAAGATGAGGATGCCTTTCCCTACTACTTCCTTCGGTATATATATATATATATATATATATATATATATATATATATATATATATATATATATATATATATCATATATATTTATATATATACTATATATATATATATATATATAGATATATATATATATATATATATATATATATATATATATATATATATATATATATAGTCGAAAGAATGAGGACTGAGGGAGGAAGAAGACAAGCCACGAGAATCCTTTCAAAGTCTCCCTGGTTATTTGAGACTAAATATGAACGCATTAGATTATTGGAAACTCTCTCTCTCTCTCTCCTCTCTCTCTCTCTCTCTCTCTCTCTCTCTCTCTCTCTAACGCATTACTGTTCAATTTGGGAGGAGGGGTTGTAATGAATATGTCTTTTCGTTATGCAGACTTCATGAGACTTCATATTTGGCAGGATATTAACGGTATTGGTTTGAATTATTAATGGAGAAATATCGTATGTTTTTACTTACCATCGAGGCGTATATTACCACAATGGAATCTTTGTAATATTATTTTTAAATATGGAATATTTCTCTTCATTATCACCAATGGATTCTTCGTAACATATTTTTAGAATAAGGAATATTTCACTTCATTACTATAAAGGATTCTTGGTACATGTTTGCAAATACACTCATAAAATACAGAAAAAAACACCATATTCTTTTATATCTATCTTTTTCTTTTTTGACATTAACTTTGAAATGCTTCGACCAACTTTATTATTTTACTACTTTAAACTAGTGAGGGGTAATTTTGTAACATAACTATACAAAGTATATTTATAAGGACCAGAAAATAAATATAAAATTTCTTTTCTTTTTTGGGGGTGGTGCTCGGACAAGGTTTTCAAATGTTTGACCACTTTACACATTTTAGATTTTGACACTAGAAAGGTATACTTAAGAAAATGGTTACCATATTAGATTTGTCTTAATATATTTGTAAAGGTAAATTTTAAGAACAAAATTAAATGCACCATTTTCTATTTTTATTATTATTTTTTTTCTTTTGATCTAGCTATAGATTTAAATGCTAGACTAACGTTACTATTTTAGATTTTTTAAACATAGGAAGGATAAACTTAAAGATTTCTTCTTTTAACTATATTATTTTCCTTTTATTTGACTACTGTTTTGAACCAATTCTTAAAAGAATTTCACACAAAAAATCAATTAATACAAGTAATAAGGTGATAAGTACAAACTGATAACAGATGAATCTATAAGTGATTAGAAACACTCGGATTATCTCATAAATATTTATGGGATACATTAGTTATATCTAACAACACAATTTCATAAAAATCTCTGGTAAATAGCAAGAGATTTTAAAATTGGTGTATTGGATACGAAATCTTACCTGCATAATCAGTTAAACAGAGTAGTTTGTCTCATTTTTTACTTTCATTGAATGTGCAAATACTAGAAACATTAATGGTTAATAAACTGCAGTTATTAACATCCAAGATTGGAGCTATTGCAATGTAAGTAGTATTTGAGGGGCGGGAACTGTAGATGTGTGTATCTAAAGGTCTAAAGGTGAAGTAGAACTTGTTTCCTTTAGGTAGGGTTTTAAGTGATAAATGTATTTCGTTTAAACAATCTGTAACAGCAATAAAACCGACCACTCATAAGGACACATTAGTATTTCCTCTTCTCCTGGCATGGATAACTTCAGAGTTACACTAAAACTAATATGAGTCTAGTAAAGTGGCTTTAGATGAAGAAAAGCAATGTGAAAATATTGGCTTTTTCATGCAGACTGCACTGAATCGATTCGTCTGTTAAAGGCAAATTTTACCTTTCTCTGGAAAAAGGTAAATTTGATTACATGGCCTCGATATCTCATGGAAATCATTTGACCATAAAACAGCTAATTCAGAATGTTATTTGAAGATTCATAATAGTAAGTCCAAAATTTCTCCAGTAAAAAATAATGACGCAGTTGTGATTAAAAGTCTTCATCAAGGGATATAGCATGCTTGACTTTCTGCAGAGCCGGTCTTCTAGATTATTCAAACAGAATGACCTGAAGGAAGACATCTGGAAGAATAGGTCTAGATATCCGACTATTTGCCTGCTTTGACAGAGATCCTCTATTAGAAGTCTTATTCATGGGACATGGCATACTTGACTTTCTGCAGAGCCGGTCTTCTAGATTATTCTAACAGAATTACCTGGAGGAAGGCATCTGCATGAATAGATCTAGATATCTGACTATTTGCCAGCTTTCACAGAGATCTACTGTTAGATGTCTCATAAAGGAACAGAGCATACTTGACTTTCTGCAGAGCGGGTCTTCTAGATTATTTAAAACAGAATCATCAGAGGAAGACATCTGTATGAAGGATGCATGTCAATGGCAAATGTATTTAATGAACTTGCTGATATGATGCTTTCGTGGATCGCAGGAAAGGCAGCAGAAGTTGTATTTCTACTTGAGAATGAGAAAAACGACTGAGGCAGTCGCTTTCTTGGTGAGATAATGCCTAGAGAAGGCATCCAAGCAATTCTGAGTTTGTGAATCATGCTCTTGGGACTTCTTGAGAGAGGCAGGAAGAAGTTTGGTTGTGTTTCTTATCAATGAAATCACTCTCTCTCTCTCTCTCTCTCTCTCTCTCTCTCTCTCTCACGCATTACTGTTCAATTTGGGAGGAGGGGTTGTATGAATATGTCTTTTCGTTATGCAGACTTCATGAGACTTCATATTTGGCAGGATATTAACGGTATTGGTTTTTGAAATTATTAAGGAAATATCTATATTTTTACTTACCATCGAGGCGTATATTACCACAATGGAATCTTTGTAATATTATTTTTAAATATGGAATATTTCTCTTCATTATCACCAATGGATTCTTCGTAACATATTTTTAGAATAAGGAATAATTTCACTTCATTACTACAAAGGATTCTTGGTAACACGTTTGCAAAATACACTCATAAAATACAGAAAAAAACACCATATTCTTTTATATCTATCTTTTTCTTATTTGACATTAACTTGAAATGCTTCGACCAACTTTATTATTTTACTACTTTAAACTAGTGAGGGGGTAATTTTGTAACATAACTATACAAAGTATATTTATAAGGACCAGAAATAAATACAAAATTTCTTTTCTTTTTGGGGGTGGCTCGGACAAGGTTTCAAATGTTTGACCAACTTTACACATTTTAGATTTTGACACTAGAAAGGTATACTTAAGAAAATGGTTACCATATTAGATTTGTCTTAATATATTTGTAAAGGTAAATTTTAAGAACAAAATTAAATGCACCATTTTCTATTTTTATTATTATTTTTTTTTTCTTTTTTATCTAGCTATAGATTTAAATGCTTAGACTAACGTTACTATTTTAGATTTTTAAACTAGGAAGGATAAACTTAAAGACTTCTTTCTTTTAACTATATTATTTTCCTTTTATTTGACTACTGTTTTGAACCAATCTTAAAAGAATTTCACACAAAAATCAATTTAAATACAAGTAATAAGGTTGATAAGTACAACTGATAACAGATGAATCTATAAGTGATTAGAACACTCGGATTATCTCATAAATATTTATGGGATACATTAGTTACATCTAACAACACAATTTCATAAAAATCTCTGGTAAACACCAAGAGATTTTAAAATTGGGGTATTGGATACGAAATCTTACCTGCATAATCAGTTAACCAGAGTAGTTTGTCTCATTTTTTGGTTTCATTGAATGTGCAAATACTAGAAACATTAATGGTTAATAAACTGCAGTTATTAACATCCAACATTAGAGCTATTGCAATGTAAGTAGTATTTGAGGGGAACTGTAGATGTTGTGTATCTAAAGGTCTAAAGGTGAAGTAGAACTTGTTTCCTTTAGGTAGGGTTTTAAGTGATAAATGTATTTCGTTTAAACAATCTGTAACAGCAATAAAACCGACACTCATAAGGACACATTAGGTATTTCCTCCTCTCCTGGCAGGGATAACTTCAGAGTTACACTAAAACTAATTTGAGTCTAGTAAAGTGGCTTTAGTTGAAGAAAAGCAATGTGAAAATATTGGCTTTTTCATGCAGACAGCACTGAATCAATTCGTCTGTTAAAGGCAAATTTTACCTTTCTCTGGAAAAAGGTAAATTTGATTACATGGCCTCGATATCTCATGGAAATCATTTGACCATAAAACAGCTAATTTCAGAATGTTATTTGAAGATTCATAATAGTAAGTCCAAAATTTCTCCAGTGAAAAATAATGACGCAGTTGTGATTAAAAGTCTTCATCAAGGGATATAGCATGCTTGACTTTCTGCAGAGCCGGTCTTCTAGATTATTCAAACAGAATGACCTGAAGGAAGACATCTGGAAGAATAGGTCTAGATATCCGACTATTTGCCTGCTTTGACAGAGATCCTCTATTAGAAGTCTTATTCATGGGACATGGCATACTTGACTTTCTGCAGAGCCGGTCTTCTAGATTATTCTAACAGAATTACCTGGAGGAAGGCATCTGCATGAATAGATCTAGATATCTGACTATTTGCCAGCTTTCACAGAGATCTACTGTTAGATGTCTTCATAAAGGAACAGAGCATACTTGACTTTCTGCAGAGCGGGTCTTCTAGATTATTTAAACAGAATCATCAGAAGGAAGACATCTGTATGAAGGATGCATGGCAATGGCAATGTATTTAATGGAACTGCTGATATGATGCTTTCGTGGATCGCAGGAAAGGCAGCAGAAGTTGTATTTCTACTTGAGAATGAGAAAAACGACTGAGGCAGTCGCTTTCTTGGTGAGATAAAGCCTAGAGAAGGCATCCAAGCAATTCTGAGTTTGTGAATCATGCTCTTGGGACTTCTTGAGAGAGGCAGGATGAAGTTTGGTTGTGTTTCTTATCAATAAAATCTCTCTCTCTCTCTCTCTCTCTCTCTCTCTCTCTCTCTCTCTCTCTCTCTCTCTCTCTTCTTTGGAGGCTTTAATGTCTAGTCACTGCCCCCTGTATGCTTGTTCCTTATGGAAAGGGAATTATCTTTTTAATAATAATAATAATAATAATAATAATAATAATAATAATAATAATAATAATAATAATAATAATAATAATAATAATAATAATAATAATAATAATAATAATGTGTGCGCCGTGGAGGAGTGGGTTAGGTCCTCAATGGACTTAAGTCAAGTTAAGCAACATTAGGGCTGGTCAGTCGTTGGATGGGTGACCGCTCTCCTCGGCGTTGATTCCTTGGGAAAGGATCTTTACCATAATTTTTTCCTCAGTTCTACTCAGCTGTAAATGAGTACCTATCCCTGATGGGGTAGGGTCCAGCTATGGGTTAAATAGCAAAAACTCAGCATGATGGAAGAAATGAAGGAATAAACGACAACGACGTAAATGGAACCTCTGGCAACAGAGGAGCTTTGTCCGGCAACCAGGTATTCAAACCCAATTGAAGGGGAAGACGGTCAGGTACTTGGAGGTCGTCATCCAGCAACTGATCACCACGAAAGTAATCAACAGCCTGAGATTGGAGCTACAGAAGCAAAAAGGAAGAAATGGACAAGAGAAGAAAATAAGGAAATATGGAGATGCTACATCAGAAGCAACCCGACGGAGAGAGGATATAGAAGAAGATTGGTCAACATCTGAATGAGAGGAATAACACCCCCCAAACAGAGCAGAGGCTGGCAGACCAAGTAAGGAACATAAAGAAAAAACAACTGGCTCTCCCCAACAGAAAGAGAAGAACTGGAAAGGGAAATGTCACACGACAACGAATTACACGAAGACGAACTGAGAGACGATGCACGAAGACGACAGGGAGGATGAGGTATCAAACAACGCACACAAGAACACCGACGAAGTAACAGAAAGGACGGAATGGGTAGAAAAGATTAGACAATGGATGGAGCCAGATACAGAGAGAACAAAGATCCCCTCCATGAAAGCCACACACCAAGAAATTAAGGGAGACAAGTGAGGTCAATGAAATAATGGGCATAATACACACCACCAGTATCACAGAAACAAATAACTTGGTGTATGCAGGAGCAAGATTAGTAGCAGAACTGATGGGATTCGAACACCAACACTACCAGCAACAACCCAACAGAAACCAAAACAGCAACCTCCTTGGAAAAAGGCGCCTGGAAAGCAAATCATGGTGATGAGATGACCTGAGTAAACTGAAAGAGATGTCAGAAAAAAGGCTAAGAGCAAGAAAACAAGGGAGGAACTCAAGAGAAATACAAAGTACAAGAGAGGGGACTAAACAAACACAATAGAAGATGTAAACAGAGCTTAAGGCCAAAGCACATAAGAATCCAACGGTACATGAACAGGAATAAGGGATACCAACAGAACAAACTATTCGGAACCAACCAAAAAGACTATACAGCCAACTAAGAGGGGAAGACAACCACCCAGAAATTCCTGAACCGAACAAAGTAAGAGATCTGGGAAAACATATGGAGTAATCCGGTATCACACAACAAACATGCAACATGGCTCCAGGAAGTCAAGGAAGAAGAAACAGGGAGAATAAAACAAAGATTCACAGACATCACGATAGACACAGTCAGACACCAACTAAACCCCAAAAGAAAATGCCAAACTGGAAAGCCCCAGTCCCGATGAAGTCCATGGATACTGGCTCAAAAACTCAAGGCCCTACAACCACGAATAGCAGAACAACTCCAGCATGTATCTCAAATCACCAGCTCCCAATGGATGACAGGAGAACATCCTTAGTACAAAAAGACAAGATTAAGGGAAATATAGTCAGTAACTACAGCCTATAACCTGCCTACCAATAATGTGGAAGTTACTACAGGTATCATCAGTGAAAGGCTGTACAATTACTTAGAGGAGACAAACACCATCCCCCACCACAGAAAGGCTGCAGAAGGAAAGTGTAGGGGCACAAACGACCAGCTCCTGATAGACAAAATGGTAAGGAAGAAACAGTAGGAGAAGGAAAACCACCTAAGCATGGCATGGATAGACTATAAGAAAAGCCTTCGACATGATACCACACATATGGCTAATAGAATGCCTGAAAATATATGGGGCAGAGGAAAACACCATCAGCTTCCTCAAAAAATACAATGCTCAACTGGAATACAATACTTACAAGCTCTGGAATAAGACTCGCAGAGGTTAATATCAGGAAGGGATCTTCCAGGGAGACTCACTGTCCCCACTCTTCGTAGTAGCCATGATTCCCATGACAAAAGTACTACAGAAGATGGATGCCGGGTACCAACTCAACCATCTGATGTTCTATGCTAAGAGCATCAAGGAAATAGATACCCTAATCCAGACTGTAAGGATTGTATCTGGGACATCAGGATGGAGTTAGGAATAGAAAAATGCGACTTAGTCAACATGCAAAAAGGCAAAGTAACGAGAACTGAAGGGATAAAGCTACCAGATGGGAGCAACATCAAACACATAGATGAGACAGGATACAAATACCTGGGAATAATGGAAGGAGGGGATATAAAACACCAAGAGATGAAGGACACGATCAGGAAAGAATATATGCAGAGACTCAAGGCGATACTCAAGTCAAAATTCAACGGCGGAAATATGATAAAAACCATAAACATATGGGCAGTGCCAGTAATCAGATACAGCGCAGGAATAGTGGAATGGACGAAGGCAGAACTCCGCAGCATAGATCAGAAAACCAGGAAACATATGACAATACACAAAGCACTACACCCAAGAGCAAATACGGACAGACTGTACATAACACGAAAGAAAGGAGGGAGAGGACTACTAAAGTATAGAGGACTGAGTCAACACCGGAGAACAGAGCACTGGGGCAATATCTGAAAAACCAGTGAAGACGAGTGGCTAAAGAGTGCATGGGAAGAAGGACTAATAAAAGTAGACGAAGACCCAGAAATATACAGAAACAGGAGAATGACAGACGGAACAGAGAACTGGCACAACAAACCAATGCATGGACAATACATGAGACAGGCTAAAGAACTAGACAGCGATGACACATGGCAATGGCTACAGAGGGGAGAGCTAAAGAGCTAAAGAAGGAAACTGAAGGAATGATAACAGCGGCACAAGATCAGGCCCTAAGAACCAGATATGCTCAAAGAACGATAGATGGAAATAACATCTCTCCCATATGTAGGAAGTGCAATACGAAAAATGAAACCATAAACTACATAGCAAGCGAATGCCCGGCACTTGCACAGAACCAGTATAAAAAGAGGCATGATTCAGTGGCAAAAGCCCTCCACTGGAGCCTATGCAAGAAACATCAGCTACCTTGCAGTAATAAGTGGTACGAGCACCAACCTGAGGGAGTGATAGAAAACGATCAGGCAAAGATCCTCTGGGACTATGGTATCAGGACGGATAGGGTGATACGTGCAAACAGACCGGACGTGACGTTGATTGATAAAGTCAAGAAGAAAGTATCACTCATTGATGTCGCAATACCATGGGGCACCTGAGTTGAAGAGAAAGAGAGGAAAAAAATGGATAAGTATCAAGATCTGAAAATAGAAATAAGAAGGATATGCCAGTGGAAATCGTACCCATAATCATAGGTGCACTAGGCACGATCTAAAGATCCTTGAAAAGGAATCTAGAAAAACTAGAGGCTGAAGTAGCTCCGGGCCTCATGCAGAAGAGTGTGATCCTAGAAACGGCACACATAGTAAGAAAAGTGATGGACTCCTAAGGAGGCAGGATGCAACCCGTAACCCCACACTATAAATACCACCCAGTCGAATTGGAGGACTGTGATAGAGCAAAAAAAGAAAGAAAAAAAATAATAATAATAATAACAATGTTTTATTTTTCCAACTGCACTTTCCTGGGTTTCTTATAAAAAAATTCAATGTAAAATTTTGAGCCTGCGAAATACATATAAACAAGGCTCAACCCTTTATGAATATACATTTTGTGAAGACTGTAAATTTTTTATTCACGACAATACAGCTGAATTTGAATTATGCAAACGATGAGCCGCCTAGCGTCTTGTAGCAGACAAGATTTTTGTGCTTTATATTATTACAAGGACAAAAGTAAAAACAAAAGCATGAAACGTATGCATTTCAATGCTCTTCAAGGGTTGTTCTATTCATGTAATTCATTCGAGAGATAAGACTGAAGGAGCTGTAAAACTGGTAGTGAAATATGTACAATTGTTGCGATTTATTAGTTGCCAAACATTTATTTATTTATTAGTTTTTTTTTCGGGGGGGGCGGCTTTTCGGTGACGGGAAACCTATAGCAGATTGGGTGAATAATTCGACAACTTATCATTGATCTATTTTCATGGACAGCCACTTTTGTCCCCAGTATTGAAGTTTGACAAGACAAGGAGCTATATTTGGCACAAGTCACAGTTGGCAAACATTTATTTTTGTTTAGACTTTCGGTAACAGGAAAAATAAGGCTGATTGGATGAATAATTCAACAACTTATTATATTATTGATTTGTTGCTTTTGACAGTAACTTCTGTCCCCAGTACTGAAGCTTGACAAGATAAGAAACAAAATTATGAAGAATTCACTTCTCGATTTCAATATATCAATGTTTTTTTTATTTCATGTCGTTTTACAGAAATATCTTAACTGACTTGATATCTTTATTCTTTCAAAACGACATTAGACTATTCTTGCGATATAACAAAGACACATTATATAGGATTTATGACATAGCACGTCAGGTTTTTTCTTTTTGAAAATTCTTATCAATGAAGAAAATCGCAAAGTGATTACACGATATGCTTTTCTCAGTGCCTAAATGACACATCAGTCAACATCTCTTAAAATGACTGTCAAATGAAGATGGAAATTCATCATTCCACGATGCCAATATAAATAATAAAAAAAAAAAATATTTAGCATTTGCTTAAGATATCACGCGTACATAGATTTGAAATGTAATTAATAAATTAAGACTGAAGTGACAAAGATGATGATATGCGTATTTGAAAGCGTTTAAATAAATGTATTTTTTTCCATTTCAATAATTGTTTGATTTACATATCTGAAATAACTCGTTGGGAATTAGAGAGGCAAACAGACATGACACGATTTAATATTGAATTCTAATGACCAGAGCAAAAACGCTCTGGAGGTAATTCCATATTAATAGGAATGGATTTTATTTGAAACTAAAATCGTTAGCAATACTTTGCTGGATCTTCAGTTTATTTAAGACTTCTAAAGCAATGCATACAATAATAATAATAATAATAATAATAATAATAATAATAATAATAATAATAATAATAATAATAATAATAATAATAATAATAATAATGGCAATTAAAAGCCAAAGTCGTGTTAAAAATATATATGTTTTTGTACAAGGTTGAAAAAAACAAAATTGTATATATTTTTGAAACTGCTTTGGCTTTTAATTATCAATATTATAGCATCGTTACAGTGGTTCCTTCGTCCTATGATAATAATAATAATAATAATAATAATAATAATAATAATAATAATAATAATAAAAATAAAAACCCCACACTATAAATACCACCCAGTCGAATTGGAGGACTTTGAATGACAACCCCCCCTAAAAAAATTTATAATAATAACAATAATAAAATAATGATAATAATAATATTGGCTCTGTGGTCTCTGGTATGAAGAAAATCAAATCAGAATTCAATATCTCATTACCTCTCCATTCTGGTGCAATTTGGTGGAATTCGCCAGTCTCCAGAGAATCTTAAACCTATAACTCAATGATATGTGAACGATACGAGGTCAGTTCTGTATTGCAATCGACAAGGGATCTCGACAAGGGTTCTCCATGACACAAGCATCTGAACGGGCTCTCTGTGTTGGATGTATCACTCATTTGTAAAGGGGAGTTCTGTCATGAATATGCTGTTCTGTGCATCATTAGAATGCTGATTCGTAAGGGTGAGACTCTAGTGGGTGGTCGTGTAATAGGCAATTCAAATATGTTGCAGACACGGATCTTTAGTGTCAAGTTGCTTTTTTCAGTTCAATGGTGAACAGTGGGGAACAATGATCCAATGTATGCAGAGAGAAGTGGAGAACTTACAGTGTATGATTTTATTATTATTATTTTATTTTGTTTTTTCACAGTCCTCATTATTATTATTATTATTATTATTATTATTATTATTATTTTTTTTTTTTTTTTTTTTTTTTTTTTTTTTTTTTTTTTTTTTTTTTTTTTTTTTTTTTGGCTCTATCACAGTCCTCCAATTTGACTGGGTGGTATTTATAGTGTGGGGTTCCGGGTTGCATCCTGCCTCCTTAGGAGTCCATCACTTTTCTTACTAGTGTGCCGTTTCTAGGATCACACTCTTCTGCATGAGGCCCGGAGCTACTTCAGCCTCTAGTTTTTCTATATTCCTTTTCAGGGATCTGGGATCGTGCCTAGTGCTCCTATGATTATGGGTACTATTTCCACTGGCATATCCCATATCCTTCTTATTTCTATTTTCAGATCTTGATACTTATCCATTTTTTTCCCTCTCTTTCTCTCATACTGGTGTCATGGTTGCGACATCAACGAGTGATACTTTCTTCTTGACTTTGTCAATCAACGTCACGTCTGGTCTGTTTGCACGTATCACCCTATCCGTCCCTGATACCATAGTCCCCAGAGGATCTTTGCCTGATCGTTTTCTCTCACTCCCTCAGGTTGGTGCTCGTACCACTTATTACTGCAAGGTAGCTGATGTTTCTTGCACAGGCTCCAGTGGAGGGCTTTTGCTACTGAATCAGGCCTCTTTTTGTACTGGTTCTGTGCAAGTGCCGGGCATTCGCTTGCTATGTGGTTTATGGTTTCATTTTTCGTATTGCACTTCCTACATATGGGAGAGATGTTATTTCCATCTATCGTTCTTTGAACATATCTGGTTCTTAGGGCCTGATCTTGTGCCGCTGTTATCATTCCTTCAGTTTCCTTCTTTAGCTCTCCCCTCTGTAGCCATTGCCATATGACATCGCTGGCTAGTTCTTTTCTTTAGTCTGTCTCATGTATTGTCCGTGCATTGGTTTGTTGTGCCAGTCCTCTGTTCTGTCTGTCTTTCACCTGTCTCTGTATATTTCTGGGTCTTCGTCTACTTTTATTAGTCCTTCTTCCATGCACTCTTTAGCCACTCGTCTTCACTGGTTTTCAGATATTACCCAGTGCTCTGTTTTCGATGTTGACACAGTCCTCTATACTTAGTAGTCCTCTCCCTCCTTCCTTTCGTGTTATGTATAGGTCTGTCCGTATTTGCTCTTGGGTGTAGTGCTTTGTGTATTGTCATATGTTTTCTGGTTTTCTGATCTATGCTGCGGAGTTCTGCCTTCGTCCATTCCACTATTCCTGCGCTGTATCTGATTACTGGCACTGCCCATGTGTTTATGGCTTTTATCATATTTCTGGCGTTGAGTTTTGACTTGATATCGATTTGAGTCTCTGCATATATTCTTCTGATCGTGTCCTTCATCTCTTGGTGTTTTATATCCCCTCCTTCCATTAATCCCAGGTATTTGTATCCAGTCTCATCTATGTGTTTGATGTTGCTCCCATCTGGTAGCTTTATCCCTTCAGTTCTCGTTACTTTGCCTTTTTGTATGTTGACTAAGGCGCATTTTTCTATTCCAAACTCCATCCTGATGTCCCAGATACAATCCTTACAGTCTGGATTAGGTATCTATTTCCTTGATGCTCTTACCATACAGCTTGATGTCGTCCATGAACATCAGATGGTTGATTCTGTTGCCTCTTTTCTTGAGTTGGTACCCGGCATCCATCTTCTGTAGTACTTTTGTCATGGGTATCATGGCTACTACGAAGAGTAGTGGGGACAGTGAGTCGCCCTGGAAGATCCCTCTCCTGATATTAACCTCTGCTAATCTTATTCCAGAGCTTGTAAGTATTGTATTCCAGTTTTGCGCATTGTATTTTTGAGGAAGCTGATGGTGTTTTCCACTGCCCCATACATTTTCAGGCATTCTATTAGCCATGTGTGTGGATCATGTTGAAGGCTTTCTTATAGTCTATCCATGCCATGCTTAGGTTGGTTTTCCTTCTCACCTACTGTTCTTCATTAGCATTTTGTCTATCAGGAGCTGGTCTTTTGTGCCCCTACACTTCCTTCTGCAGCCTTTCTGTTGGTGGGGGATGGTGTTTGTCCTCCTCTAGGTAATTGTATAGCTTTCTTCACTGATGATACCTGTTAGTAACTTCCACATTATTTGGTAGGCAGGTGGTAGGCCTGTAGTTTACTGGCTATTTTATTTCCCTTAATCTTGTCTTTTGTACTAAGGATGGTTCTTCCTGTGGTCATCCATTTGGGTGCATGGTGATTTGAGATACAATGCTGGAGTTTGTTCTGCTATTCGTGGGTGTAGGGCCTTGAAGTTTTTGAGCCAGTATCCATGGACTTCATCGGGACCTGGGGGCTTTCTTTCCCAGTTTGGCATTTTCTTTAGTTGGTGTCTGACTGTGTCTCTGTCTGGATCTCTGTGAATCTTTGTTTTATTCTCCCTGTTTCTTCTTCCTTGACTTCCTGGAGCTATGTTGCATGTTTGTTGTGTGATACCGGATTGCTCCATATGTTTTCCCAGAGTCTCTTACTTGGTTCGGCTTCAGGAATTTCTGGGTGTTGTCTTCCCCTCTTAGTTGGCTGTATAGTCTTTTCTGGTTGGTTCCGAATAGTTTGTTCTGTTGGTATCCCTTATTCCTGTTCATGTACGTTGGATCTTATGTGCTTTGGCCTTAAGCCTCTGTTTTTACATCTTCTATTGTGTTTTGTTTTTAGTCCCCTCTTGTACTTTGTATTTTCTCGTTGAGTTCCTCCCTTGTTTTCTTGCTTCTTAGCCTTTTTTCTGCCATCTCTTTCAGTTTACTCAAGTCAGATCTCATCACCATGATTTGCTTTTCCAGGCGCCTTTTCCAAGAGGATGCTGTTTTGGTTTCTGTTGGGTTGGTTGTGCTGGTGGTGTTGGGTGTTCGAATCCCCATCAGTTCTGCTACTAATCTTGCTCCTGCATACCAAGTTATTTTTTTCTGTGATACTGGTGGTGTGTATTATGCCCATTATTTCATTGACCTCACTTGTTTTCTCCCTTAATTTCTTGGTGTTGTAGGCTTTCATGGAGGGGATCTTTGTTTCTCTCTGTATCTGGCTCCATCCATTGTCTAATCTTTTCTACCCATTCCGTCCTCTCTGTTACTTAGTCGGTGTTTCTTCGTGTGTCGTTTGTTTGATACCTCATCCTCCCTGTCGTCTTCTGTGGCATCGTCTCTCAGTTCGTCTTCGCTGTAATTCGTTGTCGTGTGACATTTCCCTTTCCAGTTCTTCTCTTTCTGTTGGGGAGAGCCAGTTGTTTTTCTTTATGTTCCTTACTTGGTCTGTCAGCCTCTGCTCTGTTTGGGGGGTGTTATTCCTCTCATTCCAGATGTTGACCAATCTTCTTCTATATCCTCTCTCCGTCGGGTTGCTTCTGATGTAGCATCTCATATTTCCTTATTTTCTTCTCTTGTCCATTTCTTCTTTTTGCTTCTGTAGCTCCAATCTCAGGCTGTTGATTATTGTCGTTGTGGTGATCAGTTGCTGGATGACGACCTCCAAGTACCTGACCGTCTTACCCCTTCAATTGGGTTGAATACCTGGTTGCCGACGAAGCTCCTCTGTTGCCAGAGGTTCCATTTACGTCGTTGTCGTTTATTCCTTCATTTCTTTCCATCATTGCTGAGTTTTGCTATTTAACCCATAGCTGGACCCTACCCATCAGGGATAGGTACTCATTTACAGCTGAGAAGACTGAGGAAATTATGGTAAAGATCCTTTCCCAAGGAATCAACGCCGAGGAGAGCGGTCACCCATCCAAACGACTGACCAGCCCCAATGTTGCTTATCTTGACTTAAGTCCATTGAGGACCTAACCCACTCCTCCACGGCGCCACATTAATATTATTATTATTATTATTATTATTATTATTATTATTATTATTATTATTATTATTATTATTATTATATTCAGAAGATAATTCCCTATCCATAATGAACAAGCATTCAGGGGCCATTGACTAGACATAAAACCTCCAAAGAAGAGAGAGAGAGAGAGAGAGAGAGAGTGATTTCACTGATAAGAACCACAACCAAACTTCATCCTGCCTCTCTCAAGAAGTCCCAAGAGAACTATTCACAAACTCAGAATTGCTTTGATGCCTTCTCCAGGCTTTATCTCACCAAGAAAGCGACTGCCTCAGTCGTTTTTCTCATTCTCAAGTAGAAATACAACTTCTGCTGCCTTTCCTGCGATCCACGAAAGCATCATATCAGCAGTTCCATTAAATACATTGCCATTACAAATTATCCTTCATGAACTGCCCTGTCAAAGTTGAGCTGGACTCTCTCTCTCTCTCTCTCTCTCTCGCTCTCTCTCTCTCTCTCTCTCTCTCTCTCTCTCTCTCTCTCTCTCTCTCTCTCTCTCTCTCTTTCAGGCCTCGTTAATCTAGCGAAATATCTAATAAAATGGAATGTACGAAAAAGCAGATATATCTACTTATCTTTTCTGAACAACTTATCTTACCTTGGGGATACAATCCACAATGAAGTAAATTCCTCTTGTAGTTTAAAATATATATTACTTGTATAGGATTAAAGCTTTCGACCATCTTACCTTGTTCGTCATCTTCGTAGCTTATTGGGAGGGATGTATATCGACATGTATGTATGTATATATATATATATATATATATATATATATATATATATATATATATATATATATCTATATATATATATATTTATAGTGTGTGTGTGTGTGTGTATGAATATATTTACATACATACATACACACTATATATATATTTATATATATATATATATATATATCTATATATATATATATATATATATAATATATATATAAATACATATGTCGATATACATCCCTGTGATGGTAATTGCTTCATAGCAAAGAAAGTTAAAGGAAAGGAGAACGCATTTTCGAGAAGTTCGGCAGCAAGGAGGCGTTGGCGCAATGTGTTGGAGGTGCCTGTTATCATGATGGTTCTAGAATCGGCAGGAGTGTTGTGGATCTCGTCGTTACGTGAGAAACGCCGCGATTTCTGATGCAATACCTTGTCTAGATTCATCTAAGAAGTTCTAGAAATCCCTGGAGTCGGTGACGTTCGCCGTAGGCTCCGCCCCCAGAGTGCCGTATAAATACGACGAACGAACTTTGGCGAGCAGTGATCGTAGAAGAGAGAGAGAGATCCTAAAAGAGCGAGATCACCAGTTAGTCCCAGAGCCACAGATCAGATTATCAGTGAGAGATCAGCAGCAGCAGAGATCTTCCGTGAGATACGAGAAAAAGTAACCGACGAAGTATCAATTAAAAGAAGTTGTTCGAGAGTTGCTTGGATATTGGTCTAGTCGTCTTCCGGTGTGGACGGCCGAGTTGTCTCTACGTTGAGCAGACTTTGGAGAAGAAAAGGGGAGAGTTCCTGACTTACGAATAGACTATTTCTGCAATACGGAGGCAAGAGGACGACTGGCAATTGCCGCTCTACTTTCATGAAAGCCACCTCTCGAATTAGTGGCCCAACTGATTTAGCGAAGTATTCTTATTACCTCACTGTTTCCCCCAGTTCACGCAGTGTAAGATTCTATCTTATTATGTAAATAGGAGATACCATTCTGCATTTACCTTTGTTAGTAAGCTTGTAAATAAACCTTTGTTGTGTTAGTGTTTCTGTCTATATTCATATCCCCAGTTTCATCTGTTTGTGTTGATAATTTTTGTTTTATTATTTCATATGGAACCTGAAGCGGACCTCCCTCAGAGGCCGTAACATTGTGTCGACCCTTTCCAGGATATTTCGACACCGTAACATTTTCTCTGAGATCTCGGGGTCCGTAACAATCCCTCCCAATTAGCTACGAAGATGACGAACAAGGAAAGATAAGCTGTTCAGCAAAGTTAAGTAGATATATCTGCTTTTTCGTACATTCCAAGTTATATATATATACATGAATAACTTAATCACGAAGTATATAAAACGTGATGCTATGTATAAATAAAGGTTTTTTTGCCACGAAGGAAAAAAATGAAAAAGCGAGATAGCCGAGTTCTTTCGGTCCTATTTGGAACCTTTACTGAGGCAAACTGATTTTACAAAGAACACCATAGTCAAAAGAAGGCTTAATATACAAACTGACACTACCAGATTAGTCATAAGGGCGATTTTCACTCTACAGAGAGGAGGAGTCGCCAGTGGCTAGCCACACCTTGAAGGATACCCGCAGTAAACAAGTGATTCTTCCAGAAAAACAGTACATTTTGAAAACAACACGGGAGCATATACAATTTAATATCATGAATTTTTACACAAATTTTCCCAACACAAATTATTATTAATGAAAAAGACGAAAGAAATATATATATATATATATATATATATATATATATATATATATATATATATATATATGTATAAGTATATATATATATATATATATTATATATATATATATATATATATATATATATATATATATCTATATATATATATATTATATATCGAGCAAGAGAAAGAGGGAGAGAGAATATCGAACCAGAGAGAGAGAGAGAGAGAGAGAGGGAGAGAGAGAGAGAGAGAGAGAGAGAGAGAGAGAGAGAGAGAGAGAGTACACTACAGCAACTCAGCTAGAAATCTGCGAAGCCTCTTAATTCTGACTCAGTGTTTACAGAAATTTAGATTTGCGCTTGTTAGAGGTCTGAGTTCTGCTAATATGAAGTCTTTACATGATTCTGTCGTCCAACTGTCGACCAGAATACTGCTCATTATTAACCAGACATAAAAAAATAGACCATTGTTTTTATGGTAAACTTTAATTAAAACACCTTATAAATATTCGTGATTTTTAATCCGATTTTGTATCGATGAAGCTCAGGAATTGATTCGCTTCTGCCCACAAATTCTCGGGAAATGACTGCACTAAAATGATTTAATTTGGGAATTAGAGTAATGAATATTATGTGAAATGATGAAAATGTCAGGCTCCAATTTGACACGAAATATTTACGATTATATTCCTCTGTAGAATACAAATCTCGTTTTAAATAAATATTTTCCTTTCAATTTACTCTGAAATAATAACAACCAACTTTTTAATATATATTCCAACTAATAGTAATGTCTGAAGCGATGAGATCCCTTTGAGGCTGAATGTTTGTTAAACTCTTTTAACAACAAACTCTCTAATATAACAATTCCCCTTTAGCGAGAGTAAACAAAAACTCACCTAATAAGAATTCTTCAGAATATATTACATTGCCCACCAATCACGTTACTTTAAATTAAAAATATAAATAATTGGGTGTAATGAAGGTATACAGCAAAGATGAAATTTCTAGAAAATTGGGTAGTTTGACCAATTACTCTTCTCGCCTCTTAAAAACTTAAAAGTCCAGCTATATTGCAGCTAAATGAACGAATGACTGGCTATCTCACGGAATCACGTATCCGTAACTGGAGATACCGAACCAGAAGGATAGGTTTCTGGAATTCATAGAATTTAGGGATATGTCAGATTGGAAAATATTTCACGCAACTAGTGAGAAAGAACGCCAATAAAAAAGTATATGAAATACACGTCGAAGAATAAGGAAACATCGGAGGAAACTCCAGCTATATACCAGAGATATATATACATATATATATATATATATATATATATATATATATATATATATATATATATATATATATATATATATATATATGTATATTACGTGTTTATCATTACTATGGTGAGTGCAACATACCCATAACTCAGTAAATAATTGACAGTGGGGATCGTAATCAAATTTCTAACTCCTGGAGGAAAGGTGCTGCCTGTATTGTATTACATGGCCGAGACGAAAGAGCGAGTTTTGTGGTTATATATTGTTTTCTACTACATATGGATATCTATGAGTTTCCCTTCATGTATGCAGCTTTTAACAACTTCTGTTATTTTTGAAAGGACATGAATCATTTTTGCAAGATAATTTTGGCAATAAGTCTAGTTTTATTAGTTTCAATATTTTTGTAGCTTTGGGTAAAAAAAGCAAATAGAAGATCTGCATTGAAAACATGTTGTTCCAAGGGATCCACAATAACAGAAAAAATGTTGAGAGTTCGAGTATAATTTAAAAACACTTTACGAAGCTTTCGCGAAAGCTTTGTCCACGAACTCTCAACATTTTTCATCATTGTGGAGTCCGTCGAACAGATTATTCAATTATAACCTAAAATTATTATTGACAGAGATGTTGCTCCCAGATCCTAAATTAATACCCGACAGTGTGACGAGACGAAATACAACATGCAGTTGTATATACGAAATTCGACCTCTCCCTGATTTCTGAATTCATTTCCCCAATTATGGAACTATATTGTCAGACCACATCACTTACACAAACAAGCTTCCAGATGCTCCCCTGGGGAAGAACACCTTCCAAGCAGTTAGGTCTGGACTCCAAAACTAAATTTCCGACCTGAAACGAGGTTGTGTGTTATTAACTGACGTTGTAGGACAAAGCTCCCGTCCATTATTGCTCGTGTCCTCTCTGAATCAATCAAAGAGCACGCTCATATAGGTCTCTCTCTCTCTCTCTCTCTCTCTCTCTCTCTCTCTCTCTCTGTGGTTTTTAACAGGTTAACAGGCTAAAAGTCCTTGATATTCACTATCTTAAATAAACATTGAGAGAGAGAGAGAGAGAGAGAGAGAGAGAGAGAGAGAGAGAATAAGCATTCCTATTTCCTTTACATATCTAAATAACCCTTTTCAATGCTGGACAATTACTCAGTGAGAGCTAAAGAACAAAACATGTAGTGGTAATTCCACCAATTCATGCTATCACCTCTGGTCGTGTATATCCTGACTGACTGGGATTGGAGTCTCTTTCTGCAGCCCTATTGTTAAAACGGACGGTAGTGAATTTTCTCCTTTATTTCTGAGTAAATGTCGATTTACAAACCGGCACACGAAATTGAATTATATTTTCTTAATTTATATTTATTTATTTATTTTTTTTAATAAGGCATTTCTCTCTCTTTCTCTCTCTCTCTCCTCAATCTCTTCTCTCTCTCTCTCTCTCTCTCTCTCTCTCTCTCACAGTGTTGATCAAATGGCAACAAATAACAAATAGCATCAAAAGCTTCATTTTACGATACTTGAGAGAAGTGGGTAAATTGTCATAACCTTTTTGGTAGTTACTCTTCACTTATTCGCGTTAAAGAGGAGAGAGAGAGAGAGAGAGAGAGAGAGAGAGAGAGAGAGAGAGAGAGATGATGATAATAGTGATGCATTTGGGTACTACTGAAGAACGAGTTTCATAGTATAAAAGTGAACAAATGGAAAAATGGATTCGACCTTAATACGAGCTTTTGAGATCCGAGCAAGTCTTCGGCTGAGAAGTGCCCTAGGTATAAATTATTCTCGAGAAAGCAAGCTATAAAATAATGACTATTACATCTTAGCTTAAATCTTGTAGTCCCACAGTAGCAAAGGAGACACCAAAGTAGAAATAGGACAAAAGCCACTAGTGACAGATAATGCCTCGGTTTGATTCTGTATAAGCAGGAAAAGTTTTACAAAAATTAACAGGACTTGTATATGAAATAAGTGAGAACACCCACGTGAATTACCCTTTCAATCATATGAATTTATGTATTGTATATGCATACATAAATGCATGTATATACATACATACATACATACATACATACATACACACACACACACACACATATATATACATATATATATATATATATATATGTATATATATATATATATATATATATATATATATATATATATATATATAATATGTATGTGAGTATGTATGTATGTAATTAGAAGGATAGATAGTATATACACACATATATATAAGTGTGTGTTTGTACGTGTTTGTGTGCTTGTGAAAAACTCTCGTACACATCACCAATTTCAAGAATTTAAATTCAGTTTGCTCTCATAAATCAATAGTTGAATCTGAAGGTCTCAAAAGTCATCAATATTGAATAACGCTTCTTGTCACTTCAAAATTCTTAGAAAGTCGGAAGAATTAGTTCGAATAATTTTTTTCGCTTATCACACAATTATTATTCGATTTATCAAGATTTGAAGATTTTTGCTATTTTTCGTTTTTTACATCTCCATGTTAAAAAACTAAGAAGGTTTTTTATTTTGATTCTCAAATCTTAATTTCATTATATTTCATACGAAGGGGAATTTCTCATTATAGCATCTGATACGAAGTTCTCCCCTTTAGTCATAAATATTTAATAGTTTCTATTTAAATAACAATATGCACTGTGACTCTGACAATATAAATATATCTTAGTACAGTTTCCTACATTCCTGAGCGTTGCTATTTCAAATGTGTTCTCCGTATTCCTTTGTAACATAGATTCTTCTTATCAGTTCTGTCCCATTTCCATCTACCTCTGTGGTGCACTTCTGCTTCGTTAAGTCTCTTCTCTCTCGAATCTTCTCTCACAGTAATCTTTCCATCTCGCTCTTGGTCTTCTTCCTGGTCTTTTTCTACCCTGCACTTCCATCTCCATAGCAGCCTTCAGATATGATCTTCCTCTCTCCACACCATCTGCATCTTCTTCGATATTTCAACCATCAACGGATGGTCTCTCGTTTGTCACTCTTTCATACGTTGCATTTGAACAGAGATCTTCCGCATTCACAGTTGATCCATGATCCCATTGTACTGCTGAGAGCAGCCACATTCGCTGAACAGCAGCATCAGCATGCGGTAAATGCGTCTCGCTGTCGAACTTCCAAGTTCCAGAGGTTCTTTATTCCTTACACCGTTGGACTGTGGAACAGCCTCCCAGAGGATGTCGTGCTATTGGAACTTCGGAAGTTCATATGAAGATGAAATGCATCGCTACCCTAATACAGTGCAACTCTTATTTTAATATTTTACTTAAATTTTTATAAATTTATCTATTTATTTGTTAGTTAATCTCTTTCTCACAACTGATCCCATCTTTCTGTATTTTCCATTACCTTTTTATACTTCTTTCGAATGAACACCATAATATTCTTTGGAAGCTTGACTTTCAAGTCAATGGCCTGTAGGTTTGTTCCATATGAATAGGGTTCATGTTCTCAAAAATAATAATAATAATAATAATAATAATAATAATAATAATAATAATAATAATAATAATAATAATAATAATAATAATAATAATAATGATATGGGATATGCCAGTGGAAATTGTCCCCATAATCATAGGAACACTAGGCATGATTTCAAGATTCCTGAAAAGGAATCTGGAAAAACTAGAGGCTGAAGTAGCTCCAGGACTCATGCAGAAGAGTGTGCTCCTGGAAACATCACATATAGTAAGAAAAGTGATGGATTCCTAAGGAGGCAGGATGCAACCCGGATCCCCACGCTATAATTACCACCCAGTTGAATTGGAGGACTGTAATAAACCAAAATAAATAAACAAAAATAATAATAATGATAATAATGCAACCCAGAACCCCACATTATAAATACTACCCAGTCGAATTGGAGGACTGTGATAGACCAAAAAAAATAATAATGATAATCTAAAAGATAATCTCATTAGCTTTTCCACCCATCTGACTAGGAGTAGCGAAGGAACTAAATCCTCCTCATTCTATTTCCACAGCAAAGTTAGGTAGCGAATAATAGTATACCGGTATTTTACGATGTAGCAAGGAAACATGATTAAAAGCTCTCGCAACCGTGAGATGGATAGAATACTAAATTAGGTTTAATCAGGCTAGACTAGGCAGTTTACGCTACATTAGCCATTTCATTTTAAGGGGAACATCACCTGTGCACATGACGTATCTCAATTTAGAGGTGTAGGCAAATTGTTACTTGTAATTTTGGTTTGAGTAGTACACACTTCTGCATAAGCAATTAAATTTGTGGTAGTCCTGATATCATTGTCTCTGGAAAGTTACTGAGAATTGTTGCTACGAATATGTAACACACACAGCACTTGACAGCATTTTTACATAGAGCCAGTCACTCTCATATATATATATATATATATATATATATATATATATCTATATATATATATATAATATCTTATATATATATAATATATGTATATATATATATAATATATATATATATTATATATATATATATAATTACTATATATAAACAACGGGAGCGTCGCCCCCGCTATTTTCATATTTGGTAAGCGTTTAGCCATTGCAGAAGGCGAACTGGTAACACTCAGTCCCTCCCCCCCCTCTCTCTATCTCTCTCAACCTCTTTCTCAAGGCGATCACTGGCAATAGCCTTCCTCTCTCTCTCTCTCTCTCTCTCTCTCTCTCTCTCTCTCTCTCATCTCTCCTTCTCTCTCCATTATCTAAGGTCACCAAATGAGAGTAGGAGCTACAAAAATATACGTTTATTCAAAGTAAAGTATTAATTGAATGATTCAGGTTCTTACAGGATAATTAATAGAATGACAATTCACAGTCCAAATCTCACAGACAACCCCCGGGTATTTTAATAGCCTTAATCAGTAATTAGTCACACTAATTATCTCTTCTCCAAAATATTATAGTTCCCTCCACACAGGACACTTAGTCCTATCACTAGAACCGCCTGTTTAAAAGACAGGAGCACACTCTCGTGAGCACACACAATTGTAAAGACAAAGTCAAAAGATCAAATGAAACAGAACATCTTTACAAAATATCAAAGTAAGAGACAAGCCATAACTTTGGCTAAATCACATTGACTTACCCATTACAGCTTGGAAAATCACACACTTTAACAAATATAACTTTTGCAGAGCTATCCCGGCATCTTGCCTTTTCTCCCGCAGCTGTCTCCCTAGTTCTTGGCTAAACCATGCCATTAAGAATGGACATAGTTCGTACACATACACATGAATTCACACTCTTCGTCAACGCCCCAAGTAACTGGTCGCAGCCAGGTTTCAATGGCACCTTGAACAAGCCCTCACGGCACTGATATGCTTAGGTAAAGAACTTTAACATCATACCGCCCAAAAAGAGTTATCAGCATTCTTAGGTTGTCACCCGGACTCTGTCTCCATGGGAAGTGAAAAATGATAAGTCTGCATATTCCCCCTTTTAACAGAGAAATATATATATATAATTATATATATATATATATATATATATATTATATTATATATATTATATATATAATATATATATATATATATATATATATATATATATATATATATATATATATATATATATATATATATATATATATATATATATATATATATATATATATCTATATATATATATTTCTCTGTTAAAAGGGGGAATGTGCAGATGAGATTTGTAGCAAGGCTACAAATCTCATCTCAGGCAACTGATTTACAAATATAACTCGAAGTCATTGGTATTTAGTATATGTAATGTATAAGTAATATCTCGAATAGATACACAGGTTAACCGTGGGACCTCTTTTATCAGCCACATTGGCCAGTTTTTCCCTCTGCTATTACGAGAAAACATATTCCTAAACCAAAATATGACGGACGCACATTTTGTATTCGAACGCTAATACTGAGCTAATTTGTTAGTAAACTGCATACATACAAAACCTCATACAATTGAATTTCACCACAGAAATAGAGCCCAGAAGTTAGTTACCTTTTTTCAGATGTACGAGTTTCTAGATAGAATATATATTTTAATGTGACAGACAGCAAAAAAATAAATAAATAAATAAATAAATAAAAACAATATAATGTGATGAATGATGAATTTTTCTAGTACATTCTTTTAATCACTAATTCTAAATATATATTTTAGTATGACAGGCTTCAGACAACCTTAATTTATACGTTGAATGCTAAATTTTCTTAGCTTGTTCTTTTGATCATTAATCCCAGATCTTACTACTCGATTTGTCGTGATCGTAAAGTGTATCTACGTTTTATAGTTTACAGTCTTATGGCTTCTAATATACTGAGAGTTGATCACATTTAAATACAGATATTGATAACGTGAGTGTATTTTCCATTTCCTTAAAGTCGTTAAGTACTACAGAGTATCCATAAAGTCGCAGTACCATTCTGAGCAACAAATAGTTGTGATGGTACTGGGACTTTATGCCACCCTATAGTATTTGCAGTGTGATCCTTAGGTTGACTCTACCTTTCGGTGATAAATATTAAACCAAATTTAAACGAATAAAACGGAATACCGTCAAAAACTCCACTCCTTATACCAACGTGGATCATCACGAACTTACTAAACCTCGCCAAAGATATAGTTTCGGCCAACATTCAAAACAAACTACCCACAAATTCTCAGGCCAAAACGAGAACCGCAGGCGGTCTGCCACCGTTCACTGAACATTCTCCGCTGCATAATGAACACTCCCAGCAGCCGGTAGTACTTGGGGCTCTCCAGCCCACCTATTATGAATGGAGCTGATAACGCTGCTACCGGGAGTTTGCGAAAGCCATTCCCTCAACTTCACCATGGAATACGACTCCGGAGAAATGACCCGAGTCAAAGCCGTGGGGTAGATTCAGGCTGGGATTAAAATGCGTTGATTGAAGATATTTTAAGATCATTGAGGGTAAATGATCTAAACACACTCACGTTACAGAATAAATATAAAATATATATATATATATATATATATATATAATGATATATATATATATATAATATATATATATATTACTATATAAGCGAATACCACGGAAAATGATAGACAGGAATCCAAGCGCTTTCGTCTTTATTCAGACATCGTCAAGGAGCTACTTTAGTAGCTCCTTGACGATGTCTGAATAAAGACGAAAGCGCTTGGATTCCTGTCTATCATTTCCCGTGGTATTCGCTTATTTATGAAGTCACGTGCATCTACTGTGATTTTTAAGCATATATATATATATATATATGCTTAAAAAATCACAGTAGATGCACGTGACTTCATAAATAAGCGAATACCACGGGAAAATGATAGTCAGAAATCCAAGCGCTTTCGTCTTTACTCAGACATCGTCAAGGAGCTACTAAAGTACAATTGGAGAGGAAGGTCTCAGATACAAACAAGATCAGGAATACCAGATGGTTAATTATCAAAAAGGGTAAAAAATTAAAAGGGATAATCCAGGATTATCGGATATCACACGGTCACTCTCTCTCTCTCTCTGTGTTCGAGAGACAAGAGGGCTGCATATCTGACGTGATAATGGCTCTTTTAAGAATCTTTAAGAGTCTTTAAGAGTCTTCTGAAGATCTTTTAAATGCAATGAAGGGTTTCTCCTATGATGGGGAGATCTAATAAGTTGAGATCAAGAAGGAAAAAAATGGCCCATTTCTTTCGCTTATTTTCTAACTATTTTAACAAGGGTGGATTGGCACTGGTTCGTGCATTTCTGATGGTCATTACAAAAACACAAAAGCAAATAATCACTCCATATTCTGCAAATGAATTAGGAAAATAAGACATGAAATATTATAGTTTTACGAAGGTGAAGTGGTCTTACCAGTAGATATAAAGTGGATGAACGCATATTCAAAATAGTTTATTTACGCTTTCTGCCACGCTAGAAAAGGTTATATTCCCAATCATTTCTGCACCTGGTATAGATACGTGTGACCCACAACTCTGTCTATGTGACTCGTGACATCTCTTAGATGGGAGTTCAGACCTTCTCAAAAAATGATGAGTTTTTCGCATTTGACTGGCAGTTACATTAACTTTCCTTTGCATCACGTGAAAAAAAAAATCAAGTTATCATCTATAGAACCGGCCGAGAGGAGTTCCTATGAAAGTAGGCCCATAGCTGACTTTAGGTAGGTAGGCATAGACGTGAGGTAAAGGAATAAGATTTTGCAGATGTATTCCATGTAATTGATTAGTTTACCAGTTAAAAAAGCTTTTTATTATTATTATTATTATTATTATTATTATTATTATTATTATTATTATTATTATTATTATTATGCAGCTTTCCCATACGAGTTTATCAGAATTGCTAAGTTTTTCACTGAAAGGGAGACTAACGAATCAGTTATTATTATTATCATTATTATAAATACTTGTAAAACGTATCTTAATTTACTTTACTGTATACTCTCATAGATGAACTGCCTGTGTGCTGTCGACACTTTTAGAGGAATAAACCAAGACAAATGAAATCTGGTACATGTCCTTAGGAAAAACCTAATTACACCAGCTACATGCTGACGAGAAAAAGATAATAAGAAGAATTGAGAAGATTCTATATAAATTAAATGCCGTTGAAACAGCTATAGTATTATTATTATTATTATTATTATTATTATAATTATTATTATTATATTATTAGTAGTATAAAATTTTTCCACTCGGAGGTCAAAGTCTTATTCTAAGACTTCTCATTTACTTCTTTACTTATTATTATTATTATTATTATTATTATTATTATTATTATTATTTTATTATTATTATTCAGATGATGAAGGGAAACTATCCATATGGGACAAGCACACCATAGGAGTCCATTGACTTGAAATACAAGATTCCAAAGAAGAATTAATTAAAAGGAAGTAAAGTGAAATACAGAAAGGAGAGATCCCACTTATAAGAAAATAAATTAATAAATAGATAACTAGATTTAAAAAAGTATTAAAATACAAGAATAATAGTATAAGTGTAGAAGTAATGCATTGCATTTTCTATAGAACTTCTGAAGTCCCAATCGCACCACATCCTATGGAAGGCGGTTCGTATGATTATTCTAAATCAATTCATTGTTATAATTAACTTTTGGGAATATTGTTGAGTATTTTAGTGACTATCTATCACCTTTTTACTTTTTTTTCAATCCAGATTTCGGTTGTTTTATTAATGTTTCCTTCGTGAATAACAAAATCATTACAGAACCAGGCGAGATAAACATAAATGCGCTTTGCTCCTAAGTAACTATATTCAAGAACATATCGTTTTCCAAGTAAATCAGATTAAGTTCATTAGCTTTCATGGCCATAACGCAATGGCAGGTGTGTGTGTGTTTGTGTGTATGTTTTAGTTCGTGTGCGTGCATGTACATGTGTCAGAGAGAGAGAGAGAGAGAGAGATTCACTCAAGGTTGACCGAAAGATACAAGACGGTAACTTCGCATTTATCCCGTGAAACAAGAACACTGTGTATGTGTGTGTGTGTGGAAGAAGAGAGAGAGAGAGAGAGAGAGAGAGAGAGAGAGAGATATCCTAAAATTGAACGGAAGATGCAAGGCGATAACTTCTCATTTATCGGGTGAAACAGGAATACATTTTATAAACAAAAACCACAGCCTGTGATTCCTAATAACTCCCTCGGAGAATTCTCGGGACTTTACTCAGCCTCACGAACTTCTCAGTTAGGGGGAAAGAAGGTTCCTCTATCCATCTCCATCAGCTGAGGTGTCCATCTCCTCCTTGATGGTTTGGCTGGATACATTTCCTCATTATCTGGCCATTTTACGTTGCTGAACTCACTCTCCAAGTTTTTTCTTTCACACTGCGGAAAGTATTGGAGTTTCTCTCTCTCTCTCTCTCTCTCTCTCTCTCTCTCTCTCTCTCTCTTTCTCTCTCTCTTTCTCTCTCTCTCCCGTGTATAAAGTTTTTCCACTCGGAGGTCAAAGTCTTATTCTAAGATTTGTCATTTCCTTCTTTACTTATTATTATTATTATTATTATTATTATTATTATTATTATTATTATTATTATTATTATTATTATTATTATTATTATTATTATTATTATTATTATTATTTACAGTAATGATAGTGGTAATGGTATTAGTACTAAAGGCATTAGTAGTATAGACACTTAAGTGCTCCTTGTTTTATAGATCTTGAACATTCATCAGAATCATGACATAATTCCTCACTTAATATAAAAAGAGTTTAGACTCTCTCTCTCTCTCTCTCTCTCTCTCTCTCTCTCTCTCTCTCTCTCAAATGTGGAAGAGAGTTCGTTAATTCTCATACAGAAAGTTAAGATAAGGTCGATAATTATTGTTGTTAACGGTAATCCTTATGTTTTGGAAAATGTGCCATATTATTATTATTATTATTATTATTATTATTATTATTATTATTATTATTATTATTATTATTATTATTATTATTATTAGTCAGAATATAACCCTTATTCGTATGGAACAAACCTAAAGGGGCCATTGACCAGGAATTCAGGCTTCCAAGTAATATTCTGTTCATTTGAAAGATGTTGTAGAAGGTAATGGAAAATACAGTAATTCGAGCGATACAAAAATGCATTTTATTTATTATTAATAAGTATCTTTAAAATACCAAAATGAAAATTGTTGATCTTTTGGTGGCTTGATTTAAGTCAGCTGTTTGACAGTTTATTCATTTTAAATTAGTAACTAACAATCCATGTTTTATTCATGGGAAGTTTAAGAAGCTTGACTGATATTTATCTCTTAAAGGAGAGTGCTGGTATATGTAAACAGACTTGCACAATGATCGTGATTTCATACTTCTGAGAGAGAGAGAGAGAGAGAGAGAGAGAGAGAGAGAGAGAGAGAGAGAGAGAGAGAGAGAGAGTTGTGCGGCAATTTCGTAAAAGTGTTTATAATAATTTCTCATTAAATGTAATTCTCTTTCATGTTTTTTTCGAATTGAAGAAATTCTGAAATAAAAAAAAAATTAAGTTCATTCAATCCCAATAATTCTGAAAATGCCGCCTGAGAATTCCTTCATACTTTGCTCATCAAAGCGAAACGAACCGAGGTTAGCGAGTATACTCCAAGGCAGTTTGAAGTCAGAATATACGACCCAAAATCCCAAGCAGCAATTGTTCGTCACCGGTCGATGCGTTGAACGCGGTTTAATAACGAAAGACCTCGTTCTTGCTAGCCGAGGACCCTTAATTAGAATAGCCACGATTAAATTTCCTCATCTTGGTCTTGGCTTTCACGCGAAAGGATGTCGGTGGACCCTTGTCGGTCCTATTAGAATAATTTGTGGAAAGGTTTAAGCCGGACGGGTTTCTGAGAGAGGAAGCAAAAAGAGAGTTTCCATCAAACAGAAATTCTGAGATTCTTACCTCATCATATAAAGCGTGTCGTTAATATGTCGTGCATATGTCGTAAACATGTCGTACACATGTAAACATGTCGCACGCATGTTGCAAACATTTTGTAAACATGTCAGAAACATATCGTACACAAGTCGTAAACATTTTGTAAACATGTCGTACACATGTCGTAAACATGTCGCACAAATATCGGAATGATAATGTAAAATATCATAAACACACCCTAAACATGCTATACACATGTCATTAACATATTCTACTCATGCCATACACAAGCCATACACATGTCATGCACATGGGAACATGTCGTACACATGTCATAAACATGTTGTAAATATATTATAATGCCATAAGATTATCTCATGCATTTTATTGACACATTGACAACAAGTTAGCGACCATAAGTGGAGAACGAGATTTGACAAATGCAGGATGATTATCGTATGAAGCAATGGCTGCACTGCCATGAAATCGTTGACGCATTGGAACCTGTCCATGATGTGTGTGAGATAAGCTCCCGACGTGTGTTTACGATAAGTCTGAGACATTTCGCCAACATGAATAAATTATTTGATAATTTCAAGTGCATTTAGTTTCTTGGAACGTGTGACCTAGTTCATATCATGACCAACATTAATAAATTATTTGCTCATTTCAAAAGCATTTAGCTTCGCCTGTGATCTACATGAACTGTTTTGTTCAATGAGCGCTACTCTTTTACATAAAGCAACCTCTGAATTTCAGATTTAGCAGAAACTGACTGACAAATGGTACCTGGTTAAAAGTCTGCATGTAAAAAGTTATTTTTGTCAGCCGATATTCTCTCTGTCTGATGAAGTGACTATTTGTCATGTTCATGTAGTCGATTTATTTAAAAATTCCGTGGGACGAAAGACGAGAGCCTGAGTTGACATTAAACTTGCTTTCTTGTGTGATACTTCATGACATTTCTTTGTAAATATAATTTTGGTTGTGTGTGTGTGTGTGTGTGTGTGTGTGTGTGTGTGCGTGTGTGTGCTCGTTGTCAATTTAATTCTGGGCCACGATTTTTTTCTTTTCTTTTTTTTGAAAGAATGCCTTAAATGTTCAGTTTCTAGGAAGAGATCCCATGTACTTTGCAGATTTTTCCTTCTCTCTCTCTCTCTCTCTCTCTCTCTCTCTCTCTCTCTCTCTCTCTCTCTCTCTCTCTCTCGTCCTCCTACATTCTGTCCTAAACTGTTTCTTTCTAAACATTTTTTTCCTTAAGTTCTATCATAAACCAATTTCTCTCTCTCTCTCTCTCTCTCTCTCTCTCTCTCTCTCTCTCTCTCTCTCTCTCTCTTAGATACTGTTCTAAACTATTTCTTTCTAAAAAAATTTTCATTAAATTCTATCATAAACTAATTCTCTCTCTCTCCTCTCTCTCTCTCTCTCTCTCTCTCTCTCTCTCTCTCTCTCTCTTTGAACAATATCTTCGGTCATCGTCAATATTTTGAAGCATGGCTTGCATGATATGCAATTATTTCAACTTAGTAAATTGTTTGGAATAAAAACACAAGTCAGCTGTAGATTTCACTGCCCTATAAATTATCAGAAAATTCCGTCTGATAGTTTTCGAGGATAAAGGTATTAATAAATAATTTCATTTCAATTCATATTAATCTCACTTATGGCTCCTTTTTTTAAGCATACCTAAAATTCATAATTCTTAGCAATAGTGAAAAGAATTACTATTATTTAAATTCCATTGGAAAAGTGGTAAGTTTAAATTCGCCTCATATGAGTTCATTCTTTTTCTTTTTAGTATTTTCATACTCTCGAAAAAAATAGGAAATCGTTTCAACCCTTATTTTTTATTTCATTAGTTTTGCTTTTTCTGCACCGGTAAAAAGGTATACTATTTGAGGAAAACATTTTTAAAATCATCCCCCACCCCTAACCACCCTTACAACTTATTATTTTTGAAAAACACCACTGCGAGCTAAACAGAGTTCCTGTATCACGTAGAGCTTTTACAATCTTTTTTCCATCATGAGTAAAAAGTCCTTTCGTAAATTTCTAAGAAATTGTTGTAGGTTGTTGTCACGAGAGGTCTCCGTTAACTCCGAAAACATCTCAGTTCTGACCTGAATCTTTGTGGCTGGTGTGGGTTTATATTCTTAGTAAGTTCAAGATTATATTTTGGGATGGGGATTTTTGTTCCTGATGCAGGAAATCACACTACATTTGAGAAGTTAATGTCATTGTTCGTCACTCAAGAATTATGGCAGAAGAGGAAAATGAATATTTTTTGTGATTAGAGAATTTCGATGAATACCAAATGAGATGTAAAAGATATAGATTAAAGTAATTTTCAGTGAGAAGACTCTATAGTTCTCTTAAATATAATTAGATTTTGCAAGGATTTGATCTTTCTTTTGATCACAAGCCTTATAAAAAAATGTTCGCAGCTATTGTCATAAACATCATTAACAAATAACAAGTACATGTAATATCTATCATATTTCCCGTTGCCAAATAACTGTTATAGTTAACAGTAACAATTTATAACAAATGCATTCTTTGGCACGTCAGAATTCTTCAAAAGATTTTCACCCAGAACCAAACAAAGAATCCTAGTGAATTACATTTTTATTGAGTGAGTGTAAGATCAAGAAAAGCTGTCACAAAATAGAGACAGATATTCATCAAAACATTTACTATTACTCATGTGTGTGTGTATGAACAAAAATAAACATATATACATACATACATGCTTACATATATAAGACTTTGTGCATGATTCTTATGTCTTCCACTACTTAGGATGATGCATGCCAGACTTACTTTCCGCTGATCTCCCCAACGTCCCCAGCATAATGGAGCCCGAGAACTGAAGATATCAAGATATATTTATTTGATAATATCATATCAAATCTACAGAGAATCCCAGTATGATGCAAAACCAAAACAGGTAATTTCTACCAAATTCTGGTGGTAACATAACACAACGTAATAAAAATGAAAATAAGATAAAAAGAGATAGAGTAGTGTAGTCCTTAACTTTGGAGTCTTCCGTTCCACATCAAGACGTTTCTGAAGGTATTTCTCGCGTACTCGGGGAGTAAGCCTACAAACTACTTTATTGATGTTGTTGTTGATGTCTTGTTGTTGGGGTGTTAGGAAAGTTCTATGGAAGAGCTCTAAAAAAGGTCTAAAATGATGTTTCTCGTTGAGTTAACGTTACAGGAATTTTAATATAGGATAATTATGATTTATTTATTGGCATGAAAATGTAAAAAAAAATAATGTGCATGTTAAACAGTACAGAATTATAATTCCTAATATGATATGGTGTATTTACTTTAATTTTCGTTGTTGAAACAAGGCTCTATTTCACCATAGATTTTAGCCCGTTTTAATGTACATTAAGTTAAAAATATATAATGTTTACAACTTATGCTTGAGGGAAAATCTTGCATGCATCCCTAGTAAGCTGGAGGTTGGATAACGCCCTGTTTTTCTTTATACTTCATAGTAAATTAAGGTTAACCCTGGACTACACTGTGACGGGGGTAAAGTTGGAATTAATTACTGGATACTGTTATTGTTAGAGGAAAGGTCTATGTGGATATATTCTGGATTTTAGTTGTAGAAATAATTCTTTATTTGCTTATACAGTTGGGCTGAACGTTTTCCCACAAAATGAATTAATAATATTTTTTATATAAGTTGAAGTGAATTAAGCTTTCAAAGTAGCGCAAATGTAATCAAGTCAATAATGAAAAAAAAGATTGAAATGTATCCAGTTCCTGTCTGAATAAATAAAAGACTAATACTTCTACTAAACAAAGTTAGCATTAAAAAGAAAATGCCACATAGAATAGACCGACAACAGGTGTTCAACTTCCACCTACCCTCCTTGCAAGAGAGAAGAAAATCTTTTATTCTCTGATTTTATCCGAAGAAAATAAATTATCGGAAGCTTTTCTTTTCATTCCATTTCCAACTGGAGCTGAGATGAAAGTCTGACTGACATTATCATAATCGAGTGTCATGAGGAAGGAGTAAGTGAGATGGTGGAAACGTTTCAAGTAATTTCTATTTATTAATCAAAGATTTTAAAAGGCAATACTTTTTTTTATTCTTTTTTCATACACGCAAGATAATAAAAAAAAAAGAATCCCCAGCATCGAAGACATTTCTGGTACTTGCAATATAATTCTTTTTTTAAGAACATAATATTCTTTTGAAGCTTGAATTTCAAGTTAGTGGCCCCAGTAGGCTACTGAATAATAATAATAATAATAATAATAATAATAATAATAATAATAATAATATAATAATATAATAATAATAATTTTAAAGCTAAAGTAATAACTTATATATCTACATGCATACATACATACATATATATATATATATATATATATATATATATATATATATATATATATATATATATATATATATTATATATATATATAGTAGGAATAAAACAGCAAACAGCCATCGTAGCATTTTAAATTTATTTGCCAAAATTTTCGAGACTACATGTCTCATCATCAGGGCTGTAAAAATACAAAGAATAAAAATTAAAAAAAGACTCAGTTAAAAGAAAATCACTAAGTCTAAAACAACGAAACTTGAATTTGCAACAAACAAAGATAAGCATAAAACATTATTAAAAAACATTGAAAACCTAATACTGAAAAAAATGATATTGTTAAGATACAATAAAGTTTTATACATACTTACCTGGCAGATATATACTTAGCTATAGACTCCGTCGTCCCGACAGAATTCAAAACTCGCGGCACACGCTACGGTAGGTCAGGTGATCTACCATTCCCGCCGCTGGGTGGCGGAATCCCAACCATTCCCGTTTTCTGAGCCAGATTTTATCTTACACCTGTCTCCTGAGGGGAGGCTGGGTGGGCCCTTAATCGTATATATCTGCCAGGTAAGTATGTATAAAACTTTATTGTATCTTAACAATATCATTTTTATACATGCGACTTACCCGGCAGATATATACTAGCTGATTGACACCCTTGGTGGAGGGCAAGAGACAGCTATATATATAAACAAAATTCTAATAACGGGAAACAACAATTGTTTGTAGGATATCATCCTTGGTTCTTACCTGTTTGGGCTGAAGACTTCATGATTACTGTCATTTAGTCTGCCTGCCTCAAGAGCTTCAGTGAGGTAAACCACCTATGACCGAACAGCCCTTCTGGATCATGTCAATGGGGCTAGCCCGCTTACGCGACAGAACCTGCATGGATCGTACCAATGGGCTTACCCGCTTACATGGCAGAGCCTGACCTGTATCTTATCAATGGGGGCTAGCCCTCTTACATGACAGAGCTTTAGGCTTTACATAATGCACAAAACGAGGAGACCAAAAGTTAATCCCGACCACCTGACCTCTCTAACCATGTTAAATCTAAGAACTGAAAAGGGTTCTTCCTATACCCTCTTTCAGTCAACCACATAAAAACCAAACACATAATGTTAAAATTACATAACCTAACTAATTAGGATTAACCTCAGCTCCTCCTCCCAGCACTAAATCCGCTGGACACATATGCTCCCAGTGAAAAGCACTTCTCATAAGTAACTCTCGCATCCTTTAGATAGTGAGAGGCGAACATGAGTTACACTTCCAATACGTGGATTCAATTAGATTTTGAAGGGACCACGTTTTTATGAAAAGCCATTGAGGTTGCTATGGCCTCACTTCGTGTGCTTTTACCCTGAGGAGTTTAAATTGTTCTTCACACTTTAAGATGCGCTTCCTTAATAACGTCTTTTATGAAAAACGTAAGGGCGTTTTTCGATATTGGTCTTGTAGGATCTTTGACCGAACACCAAAGACTTTTCCTGCGTACCTCCCAAAAGAGACTTTCTTTGTAGATAAAATTTTAGCGCTCTTACTGGACAAAGGTCTTTTCCTTTTCTTCCCCCGTAAGAGAAGAGAGTGCCTTCACTTCGAAGCTTCTAGGCCACGGTTTTGATGGGTTTTCGTTCTTGGCTAAGAAGAGAGGCTTAAAAGAGCAAATGCAGCCTCCTTCTTAAACCCCACTCTGCCCTCTAACGCTTGAAGTTCACTCACCCTTTTTGCCGTGGCTAAGGCGAACAGGAATAGAGATTTCCTCGTCAAATCCCTAAAAGAACAATTATGGAAGGTACGAATCTTTCAGACATCAAGTAATGCAGCACTATATCCAAGTTCCAACTGGGATTTTTATTAATCTGACTTTTTGAGGTCTCGAAAGACCTAATAAGGTCATGTAGATCCTTATTGTCCGCACCTCCAGACCCCTATGCCTAAACACCGAGGGCCAGCATACTTCTATACCCTGATCGTAGATACCGCTAGGCCACACTTTCTTCTCAGGTAAAGAAGAAAATTTGCAATGTCGGTTATAGAGGTACTGGAAGAGGATAGCTCATGCGTCCTGCACCATCTTCTAAACACTTCCCCATTCGACTGGTACACAGTAATGTGGATGGTCTCCTGGCTCTTGCGATTGCTTCTGAAGCTTCGCGAGGAAAACCCCCTCGCTCTAACGAGTCCTTCGATAGTCTGAAGGCAGTCAGACTTAGAGCGGGGAGGTTTTTGTGATACCTGTCGAAGTGGGGTTGTTTGAGAAGATCGCTCCTTAGTGGGAGCGATCTGGGAAGATCCACTATCCACATCCGCAACTCTGTCACCCATCTAGGGCTGGCCAAAAGGGGGGCGATCAAAGTTAATTTCGTTCCCTCTGAGGAGGCAAACTTTCTTATTACTTCCCCCACCAGTTTGAAGGGGGAAAAGCGTACCCGTCTATTCCCTTCCAGTCCATGAGGAGACCGTCTATCGCTATTGCTCTTGGATCCGCGATGGGGGAGCAATAATTCTCCAACCTCTTGTTCCAGTTGGTTGCGAACAAGTCCACGTTCGGCCTCCCCATAACCCCCATAACTGATCGCACAATTGAGGGTGGAGAGTCCATTCGGTGGGGAGCACTTGGTCTCTTCTGCTTAGCAGATCCGCTCGAACATTTCTCTCTCTTTGAATAAATCTCGTTAGAAGAAGAGATCTGCTTCTCTTGCGCCCAAAGCAACAACTCCCTCGCTGTCTCGTAAAGGGAGAATGAATGAGTTCCCCCTTGCTTCCTGATATATGCTAGGGGCTGTCGTGTTGTCTGAATTGACCTGAATGATCGATCCTAATATCTGTTCTTGAAAGTGCAAGAGAGTCTAGGTGAATGGCTTTCAGTCCTTTTTGTTTATGTGCCAGGACACCTGCGCTCCTTCCCAGGTTCCCGACACTTCTTGCGAATCCAACGTCGCTCCCCACCCTACGTCCGATGCGTCTGCAAACAACGCTCGGAGAGGGCTCTTTATATGCAAGGATATTCTTGACGAGTTTCTTCTTGGGTCTAACCACCACGAAGATCTTGTTTGACCTTGTCCGTTATCCTGAATGACTCTTCGAGTTCCTGAGAACTTTGATCCAGTTCTCCTTCAGATAATACTGAAGTGGTCTTAGGTGGCAGTCTCCCTAGGGAAACGAACTGTTCCAAACGAGGAAATGGTTCCCAGCAAACTCATCCATTCCCTCGCGGAACAATGTTCTTTCCCTAGAAATCCCGACACTTTTTGTAAGCAGCGTTCTATTCTCTCTGTTGACGGAGACGCTAGAAAGAAAGCCCCCGAGAATCCATCCGAATCCCCAGCATAAACTATGTTCTGCTGGGATCCAACTGGGACTTCTCGAGGTTGATAGGAGTCCCAATGACTGCGTCATCTTTAATGTTATCGAAAGGTCCTCCAGACACTGTTGCTTCGACTTTGCTCGTATTAGCCAGTCGTCCAAATACATCGAAATTCTGATCCCCTCTAAATGTAGCCAATGAGCCATTCCTTAGGATACCCGTGAAAGACTTGCGGGGCCGTCGAAAGTCCGAAGCAAACGCTCGAAATTGAAACACTCTTCCTGTGACATGAATCTTAGGTATTTCCTTTGATGCCGATGAATTGGCACATGGAAATATGCATCTTGAAGGTCAGGGATACCATCCAGTCCCCTGGACGAAGAGCAGAAAGTACAGAGGAGAGGTCTCCATCGAGAACTTCTTCTTGATCACAAAAGACGTTCAGCGCACTTACGTCCAGAACCGGCCATCCACCCCGGCCCGAGGCTTTGGTACCAGGAATAGACGGTTGTAGAAACCTGGTGAATGGAGATCTTGAACCGGTTCTATTGCCCTTTTCTTTTCTGCAACATAAGTTCTACTGCTTGCAGAGAGCTGTGACTCTTGACAGGATCGTTGTATCTCGCTGTTAACTCCCTTGGAGTTCTTGTTAAGGGAGGATATTCCCTGAAGGGGATGAGGTATCTCTCTCGAGGATCGAGAGGGTCCAGCTGTCCGCCCCTCTCTTCGCCCAGACTCTGGCAAATTTCGACAGTCTGGCGCCTACTGCTATCTGGAGGACTTCTTCTTCATTTTGCCTTCCCCGCAGGTCTCCTGGAAGGTCTTCCTCTGGTATCCGGTCTTCTACCTCTAAAAAGGGGTCTTGATGAGGAAGAGGCTCCTCGAAAGGGCTGCTGAAGAGGTGCTTTATCTTCTTTTGAAAAGGAACCGCCGGCTTGAACCTCTTTGCTGACTGTGTCAGTAAATCCTGTGTGGCTTTTCCAGCTAAAGATTTTGCGACATCCTCACCGTGTCTGTGGGAAAAGGTGGTTCGAAGCGGCGAATATAGCAAGGCCGACCTCGTAGAGGAGATACTGACTTTGACAGGAACAAAAGACCCATACACTGCTCTCTTTTTCAAAACTCCCGATCCAAAAAGAGCAGCCACTTCCACCGAACCGTCCATCACCGCTCTGTCCAGACACGATAACACACTCGATAATTCTTCCATCGTGACAAATTCGGGATCTTGGGCTCTCTTCGCAAGGGCTCCCAAAGCCCAGTCCATAAAATTAATACTTCGAGCGTCCTAAACGAGTCCCTTTAGTAGATGGTCCAGTTCACACATCCCCCAAGTAGCTTTTGCTGATAGTAGAGCGCGCCTCCTTGAGGAATCTACTAAGGAAGCGTAATCTGCGTCTGCCGATGATGGCAGTCCTAAGCCCATAGGTTCTGGGTATCGTACCATCTTCCAGGTTTACCCGTCAACTTTGAAGGGGGGCATGAAAAAACAGTCTTGCCGCCTCTCTTTTATTCTTAAGCCATTCTCCAATCCTTTGAACGCTTTTTTCATACTAAGGGCTGGACGCATTTTTACAAATGAGGATGCCTTTTGGAGACTTCGTGCTCGATAGCAAAGATCCTGGTGAGGGCGGATCCGCTGGTTGCAGCTTATCTCCGAACTCCCTGCAACAACAACAAGGACAATCTCTTATAATCAGAGACTACCACATCCACAGGTAATTCTTCATCCGAGACTTCTTCTAATTCTCCTGCTGCCGGGATCCTTTCGGAGAAGAGCGGTTCTTAGTTGTCGAGGGACTTCTGTCAAACGAAGAAGAACGTCGTCCGTGTGACAAATCCTTGCTACTACAAGGCGCAATAGAGCTCTTAACGCACGAGATCTTCTCTCAGGCACACTGTTTCCTACCAGGTGAAGGGCTCCTACTCTCCGAAGAACTCATAAAGTGCGAAGGGGTCTTACTCTGACCTAAGCTCGTACAAGGCGCCTGGCGCCTACTCGACTCCTGACGCCTGCTCGACTCCTGGCGTCTGATAGACTCCTGGCGCCTACCCGACTCCCTGACGCCTGCTCGACTCCTGAAGCCTGCTGCTTGATTCCTGGCGCCTGCTTGACTCCTGGCGCTTGTCGTGACTCCTTGTAGGCTCTTGACGCCTCTCACAAGACTCCTGGCGTCTGTTAGGCTCCATACGCCTGTAATATTCTTGGGCGCCTACTAGGTTCTGTGTTTCTAAAAAGCTCCTGCTTCTTAGGCTCTTGACGCCTATCCTGATCCTCAGAAGAGGAGTCCGACTCCTGACTTCTCCTAAGAGACGTAGCTGACCGCTTGCTCTGCGAGCGGCTACCGCTGGGAACTTTCTTCTTATAGATAGGAGAGGATCGTTTAAAGGGAGAACGAGTGTCTCTCCGGAGACGAGCGCCTGCTAGAGTGAGGAACTTCTCTCCTACCAGGAGAAGATAATTTTGATCTCTTCACTGGAAGGGAGGAGTCTTTCCTTCGAGACGAATCCTTATGTAGAGCGCCTACCTCAAGGAGGATATTTGCTCCTGT